>NC_060125.1:308710241-309012741 GCF_021461395.2 Schistocerca americana | reverse complement strand
AATAAAAACTTTGAGGTTCGCCGATGACATTGTAATTCTGTCAGAGACAGCAAAGGACTTGGAAGAGCAGTTGAACGGAATGGACAGTGTCTTGAAAGGGGGATATAAGATGAACATCAACAAAAGCAAAACGAGGATAATGGAATGTAGTCAAATTAAATCGGGTGATGCTGAGGGGATTAGATGAGGAAATGAGACACTTAAAGTAGTAAAGGAGTTCTGCTATTTGGGGAGCAAAATAACTGATGATGGTCGAAGTAGAGAGGATATAAAATGTAGACTGGCAGTGGCAAGGAAATCGTTTCTGAAGAAGAGAAATTTGTTAACATCGAGTATAGATTTAAGTGTCAGGAAGTCGTTTCTGAAAGTATTTGTATGGAGTGTAGCCATGTATGGAAGTGAAACATGGACGATAACCAGTTTGGACAGGAAGAGAATAGAAGCTTTCGAAATGTGGTGCTACAGAAGAATGCTGAAGATAAGGTGGGTAGATCACGTAACTAATGAGGAGGTATTGAATAGGATTGGGGAGAAGAGAAGTTTGTGGCACAACTTGACTAGAAGAAGGGATCGGTTGGTAGGACATGTTTTGAGGCATCAAGGGATCACAAATTTAGCAATGGAGGGCAGCGTGGAGGGTAAAAATCGTAGAGGGAGACCAAGAGATCAGTACACTAAGCAGATTCAGAAGGATGTAGGTTGCAGTAGATACTGGGAGATGAAGAAGCTTGCACAGGATAGAGTAGCAGGGCGAGCTGCATCAAACAGTCTCAGGACTGAAGACCACAACAACAACAACAACATGAAGTAAACAGAATTTACTGTCTCATTCTGAAACACATTTTCCACACAAAACTGTCTTCTTGCGTTCTTTTCCGTAGACGCGTTTGCGGCACGGAGAGCAGGCAACAGTTGATATTCTCAAGTTGATGTACTTGATCCTTTTAGATGCAGATTATTGGCAGCATTGGTGGACCGTGCACGTATTTCTGGCTCTGCTGTCGATGGTGAAGGTTCCATAATACGCTAAGGTTCCGTTGTGTCATGCTTTCCATTACCACAATTACTGGCTTCTGAAGCGCGTACAAATTTCGGGCCCGTTTACCTACATGAGGCCTTATTAATTCAAGACCTAAATTAGTGAGAAAAACTCTTCTGCGATTTAGTAAATTCTTTTTCCAATTTAGGAAGTTGAGAAGGAACACTGAATATGCATTTGTTGCTGCTGTAGAAGAGGGACACAGGCCATCTTCTTGTTTCTCTCTTCGTGCTGTAATGTCTTACCGTCTTGTCTGCGGTGTCCTCGCCTCTGTTTGTATAATTATAAAAAAAGATTTACGTTAGTCTTTTTTGAATCTCCACTAATTACCATTTCTGAGTGATAAGTCAAAAGCAGCAACAGCTTTGTCTTCTCACAGACTATAGTTGACGCGAGACTAACTGGTAGCTTCTGTGTCAGAAGGTCAGTATATGCAAAGATGGGCGAGCGTTCACCGCGGCCAGTTGTAGTCTTTAGCTTTTCAGGCATGTGTCGTCTGTTCAACCGCAGGGTGCCAACAAGAGTGAGGTGAAAATCATTCCATGGAGTCTCAGCAAGCTCCACTGAAGTGTAGTACCGATCCGGGGTAACGTTGCTGCTTAATTTCTCAGTCGATTTTATTAGTCTCTTTACTATATCCATTGGTCCCTTTAGATAATGTGCATTTCCAGACTTTCCTGTATAAACGTCCATGCTGCTCACACATCTAGCCTTATAATCACACAGCATTCTGATTAGAATTCCGTATTTTCCGGACCTTTCTTTTAGAAAACCACGGAACAAAGACAACATCTCATCCTCTGGGATGTGTAAACTAGGAATGAAATACAATGAAAATGAAGAAATCAGAGTTTCAGAAACTTCTCCCATTGGGGAAAGCTTGTCAGTCTGGCGACGAATTTCTCTTGTACTCTTATCATCAAACCCCAATATTTCAGTCAGTTCGAAAAATAGGATCCGACTCCTTGATCCACGGTAGACTTGTAGACTCTGAAGTATAGACCTTAAATCTTGGACAGGTATCTTATTGTCGCGGTTGAAACCCATGTTTAGTAAGAGCCCCATTAACAAAATCGGTGTGTTGAATATCTAGTCGAGTAGCCTCTTCATTTGAGTGTACTTTTATGAAATTCATAAGGCAAAGTGTAAAAAGAGCTCCATAGACTGTTTCAGAGACTCAGTATCTCCTTTTTGTCTTAGCTCGGTTCTTTTCCGCAACGTATTTTGTACAGAACGCTGATATTTTCAGGATGGCTCCGTAACATACTCGCGTCCACTTTCGGTGATGAATTTATCACAGTTGGTATCACTAACATCTAGTGGGTTGGGCTGAACCTCATCTTCATTCTCAGACGGTGAATCAGTTCCAATTTTTTCCACATCATCATCCACTTCACTTTCATTTAAATCTGATTCGTTCAACACTTTTTGAAGCACTCTTTCACCAGAACTATCATGTAGACGTTGTCCATTCATGTTACTTGTTCAACAGCAGGAAAAACAGTGAAAATAGAAACGGTCGACTTCATAAAAATAAGTTCGAAGGCGACAATGCAAAAAGCTCTTTTCGTTTTAAATAATTAAAACCAAAGTCTCAGCCACCTGAAATCTTTCTCTGGAGTTACCGGCGGGGTGAGTGATCGTTCCCGGTAAAATGGGATGGTCAGATGTCACTATGTAGCGCAGGGCAAGTGCTGTTTAGGGGAATGACTGTTACACTCGCCGTAGCTTTAGACGCAAGCGTGCATGCTTTATGACACAGTGTTTAAACTATGGAGTATGCGAGGGCGTCCAATGTAAAACATTTTTTTCTGAAAGCAGGTTGGTTTTAATCAGGATTCCAAACACCATACTATTCCCCACTCTTCTGGGTACAAAAGGTCATTTTTCAACGTACTGGGATTGCCTGATTGCCAGAATGGTACCACACAACTGGTCGATGTTGGAGCCAACATCTTGCTGCATCAATAATCTCCTCAACATGCACGTACTGCATCCCGTGGAGTGCATTCTGCACTGGCGCAGACAGATGGAAGTCTGAAGGTGCGAGTTCCAGGTTGTCGGGTGGATGAGGAACAATAGTCCAATGAAGTTTTTTGAAGTCTTCTCGGGTGTGAAGACTTGATGATAATGCTTGTTTTGTGGGGCACTCAACTGCGCGGTCATCAGCGCCCGTACGAAGTTCCAGTTTTTACCCAGTCCAAGTTCTACTCAGTCCAATCTAGCCACTGTCACCAGTGATGATGATGATGATGAGGAGGAGGAGGAGGAGGAGGACATCACAAACACCCAGTCCCCGGGCAGAGAAAATCCCCAACCTGGATGTGCGCAGACTTGTGTGAGGCTTTGCATTGTCATGGAGAAGGAGATGTTCGTTACCATTTTTGTGGCGGCAAATTTAAGCCATTTCGTCAACTTTCTGAGGGTAGCACAAACTTCAGAGTTGATCGTTGCACTATGAGCGAGGCCATTCTGCTACAGCCTAGCAAAAATTCAGGAGAAGCTACTGTGTAAGCGCCTGCAAACACACAGAGCTCTCAGTGGTATGAGCCAACACCAATTCGGCTTCAGAACTGGCAGATCAATAGATGATGCCATCAACCAGGCCCTGCACATAGTTAACACCACAAAACAGAAATACGCCATGGCAATAATGATTGTCATTGCCGGTGCATTTGATAACCTCTGGTGGCCCCTCGCTTTTTCAGAGGCTAAGACATCTGGAGGTACCGCAATCACTGTACAGAAGTTTTTTAGACTACTGTAAAGACCGAGTAGTCGAATGGCAGACGGACAGCCGGAGAGTAATTAAAAGAGTTACCAAAGGCTGTCCTCAAGGATTGATCTGCAGCCATCTTCTGGGACATAACAATCGAACCCCTCCTACAACTTCTGGATGGGGATGACATGTCAGACGGAATTGTCGCCTACGTAGATAACCTATTAGTTGTAGTCACTGCCAACAACAGAGCCCAGTTAGAAGAGAAAGCCAGAGGAATACTACAAAAAATTACTCAGTGGTGTCACAACAACAAACTCAGGATAGCCGAAAACAAAACAACATACACTTCACCGAAAGGATCACTCCAAAGGAATCCCTCGGTAAAGTTGGGGACACAAACATCAAACGAGCACACGTTACTCGCTATCTTGGGGTACACGTTGATGAAAAATTGGATTTCCACGAACAGGCTAAATTCAAAACAGAACAGATTACCTCTACCAGTCATACGGACATGCCACTGTGCGCTCTTCGAATCAATACTCAGCTTCGCAGCTAGCACGTGGGCGCAAAGGCTGAACGTGGTCACCAGCAAATCATCGGTCAGACGAGGGCAGAGAAATGTCCTACTTAGGCTATCTGGAACCTCCGGCACAATCTCAGCGGATGCACTGTGTGTGGTGCTCGGAATATGCCTCATAGATATCACGATCAAATACAGAGCTGCAAGGTACTGGTTAAAGGTGGGGAGACTAGATAAGGTACACACAATAACTGGTGTGCCGATAGAGACGGTACGTCGCCTTAAAAGTTGGCGTTTGGATACATGGCAAGGTGAGTGGGGTGTAAGTGATAAGGGACGTAGACTGCACGACTTCCTCCCTGACATAAGGGAGCGGTTGAGACATATCGATCCCAACCGCGGTATGGTACGTTTCTTAACCTGACACGGACCTTAACCGCCGCACTTAAACCGTGTGAGTCTGAGGCAGACACCTACATGCACATTCGGGGAAGAAGGTTCCCCAGAACACACTATCTTTTTCTGCGGGGAATACGCGAACAATAGACATACAATACACGTAGACTACGCAGATACAGACATAGACATATAAGAGATGAAGAAAAATGGCCACAATTAAACGTACTGACAAACAGTATTTGAAAAACAGCACATGAAGAGTATATGCGGACACGACATAACAGACACGCCTATCTGCAACGTAACAACAATCTACAGAGGGTTGACAGCGATACCTCCAGCGATAGCGAAAATAGCGACAATGACGAGGAACAGGAGGAGGAAGCTGAGATGCGAGAGTAAATAAGCATAAGGTGCTGGCGATTTAGCCAAGACATCACCAAATGCTGCACACGGATGGGCACCTAAAGTTAAGACATAGGATTAGTAATAAATAGGATAAGCAGTATTAATAACCATTTGTGTGTGTGTGTGTGTGTGTGTGTGTGTGTGTGTGTGTGTGTGTGTGTGTGTGTGCGTGCACATGCGTGCGTGCGCGTGTGTTTCTGTGTGTGCAACTGGTGGTCAACGGCTCGAAGAAACCATTCCGAGGTATTCACCGTCAGTCACATTCGGTGATGGTACTAACAAATCTCTCCTCTATCCTATCATCTTTTTATATTCTTCTTAAAAAACAACAAAATTTTATTTATATGTTAACCTTAAATCATTGTTATTTTGAAAAGTATCATTCTTTATAAATGTTGTGGATAAAACAAAAGAACAGAAACTGTAATAAAAATAAAATAAAAAAAAAAACGAAAATTGTAAGATGTGCGACCTGTTTTCAAACATCAGGTAACAGGTCTCTAATTTGGCAATAAATAAATAATAATATAGCCTACGAGTATCTGCGATGATCTGGTTTTGCGCCAAAAGAAACTCAATCACAGCTCTTTTTTTGGAATGCACCACCGTTATAGATGCCATTTTGAAGCTACGTATAGCACCGCCACCTATCGGAACTTTATGAAACTATTGGACTGAAGGGCGACCATTCCGCGGTGTCCCATAACAAATTTCGCATTTTTCAAGCGAAATTTGCCAAGAAAAAAAACTTGTTGCGTCACTTATCGAATGCCGCTCGTTTCTTTTCATATAGGTGGTAAACAGGGTTATGGCCGAGCTAGGAAGTTCGAACTGAAGGTCAGGCACACCAACATCAACTTACATGATGTTACTGCAAGATGCCTAGTTATAGTTAGAGCTTACAGCTCTAGAATGTGACAGGCTACTGTGTGATAAATGGCGCAATAAAATAAGTCTTGTATGTTCGTATAAAATTTTTGCTCAGTATGAACTTCCACGACTTTACAAGTTTCCAGTTATGATTATGTCGATGTTTGGACTTACGTATTTATACGAGGAACTTTTTTTGGCAGTGAAGAGAACGAAATCTACCCACAGAAGTTTACTCACAGATAGCGACTTAAAAGCTATCTTCGAATTAGCAGTGTACAGATAGTGGTATTGGACTTTAATTCTGCAGTGAAAAGGAAAATAAGTTGAGCTGATTGACATTCAGTGTTTTTTATGTTTAATATGTCAATAAAATGATCAGGAAACACTAGTTGATGTCAATGTTCTTTGCCTCATTAATTAAAAGAAAAGTAAGTTACATTTCACTGTCATTTCACATCAGTGGAACAGTCTTAGTGAATAAATTTAAACGAAGATCACGTTGAGTCTAGCTTTTGGAAATCGTTTGTTTATTACCTACTAGGAGGGGATCACTAATTGATGTGGAGACCGAGGCAACTGGGCAGGGGTCACAACTTTAGTTATAAACAAGTTAAAGTTTATCAATTGGATATATTCTGAGAAAACGGTAAGAAATATGTGGCGAGAGCAGCCTCCACTGACATTACATCAATACCAGCAGCGCAAGATATACCAACTTTATAAAAAACATGCTGTAGCACAAGCTGAAATTTTTATCAAAAAGAGCTATTTGCATTTCTGGTGTTTAAATAGCATACTGGCAATGTAAAGTAATTTAACATGAACACCTTGTAGATGGAGAAACTGGACCATAGGTACGTCCCAAGTTAAAATTTTTTGTAAAATATCGCAAAACGCAAATTTATTAAAGAAATATCTCATGGACCATTGCTAAATAATAAAAAACGACACAGGTACACAGCATTATTTAAATTTCCTTACCTGTTTATGGTCGTAAAATAAAGCTGGCAACAGATTGAAAATCACGTTCACTTTTCAAGAAAGTCCAACAGCAACTGACGCTTTCGAAGTACGGCGATGTAGTAACTTGACGGTTTCTTAGAGTAGGGCACAGAAGAAATGCAGACAACAGTTGTACAGGTGTTGTGGTGTGCGTACTGTAAGACCTTCAGTACCCACACCATCAGATTATTTGACTTGTCGCTCTAACGAAGTAGGCGAGTGTCAGCAATATGTCTCGTGGTCTTATCGTGGCGTGTTTATCTTCTGCCGTTAGGTCAGACGATAGAAATGCCACTTGCACGCTTAGAGTAGCAGATTGACGGTGACCAACGTTAAACAGAACTTGATTAATTTTCACACACATTTATTAAAATAATAACAAGCATAGAAATTACTTAACTTGGTTCTGGATGCTTTTTACAATTGACAATCTGAAGTTCCTTTGGTATTGGTACTTTAATCTTATTCTCACATATATCTCTGATACTTGACAAAAGTGTCTATACATTTATCCTCATGGCTACGTACAGGAATATGGTAATCTTATAAGGCGCAGACTGAAACTTGACTATAGACTGGTACAGACAAATGTAGAACTCGTACAGACTGGTACAGACTAATGCAGGCTGGTACAGACTGGTGCAAACAAATGCAGACTGACTAATCGGTCTGTACACTTGTTATAATACCTCGCACGTTCGTGTATCACTGCGCAAGTGTGATCTGCGAGGAGAAAAGGTTCTACGTTAGCAGCAATCTCATTGGATGCGTTACATATTAATATGCGGATCGGCGGAAGCAGAATTTGGTCCGTCTCTATGGCAGCGCCATCTCATAGTGCGGAGACGGACGAGCGCTGCGCCTGCGCTGTTGTGCTTAGCGGGGCGCGCTCTAGTGGGAAAGTTGTGTACGCGCTGACTACGCGGAACTATGTACACAACAGGTGTACACAACAATACAACTCGTGCCTGGCATCTTGGACCATAGTTACGTGCTGGGCGATGGTTATCAGGCATTGCGTTGTGTTTAACAACTGTTGCTGCACTAAAGTGCACACTTTAATTAATGAAGTAGCTTTTAAGAAATTTCGAGTTGTCCATGACGTTGACCTCAGATTTTAAGCAGCGGTGTTACGAAGAGTGCTGCGTGCTGTGCAGACGCGAGTGTCGGCGGCGTGGGTGACGGCGGCGACGGTGGCGCTCCTAGCGGCGTGCGGCCCGGTGCACATGGGCCGGCGCGGCTACCGGTACAGCGCCGCCGCGGCCGCCGCCTACAACGCGCTATCGCCGCTGCTGTGGGGCGCCTTCGTGTGCTGGGTGCTGCTCGCCGCCAGCCTCGGCTACGCCGGTACGTGTTCCCAAGGCCTTACTCGAAAACATGATGAGCCCTTAATTCTAGCTGCCCGGTGTCACTTCTTGGGATACACCGAGGGCTAAAGAATATTCGTAGCTTCAACCCTCAGACTTCAAGAGGACTGTTACAGTTCCAGTTACCAAGAACTTTGCGATTCGAACACATCGCACTTTTTTTAACACACAGTTCACCTCAGACACCCTCATAAAGTCCCGTAGCTGTAACTTGTTCACACCGCTAGTTCATCGCTGTAAGTTTCTCACACACATCCACTCCCACTTGCCCATTCTCTCTCACTCATTCAGCCCAACACATACTCGTTACCTCTTTGTGGCTCTCTGTCACTGTGTCCTGACCAACAGCCACAGTCCTCTCCGTTCCGTCCTACTTCTACTGCCTCATGTCACTGTCACCCTCATGCTCTTTCTTACTCCTAATATCTCGTTCCTTCCTTCCTAGTACAGCTGTCTCTTCTCACTATCACTGTCTCTCTCCTTTCTATTGTCATTGTGGTAGACTCTGCCTCTCATTATCGCTGGATCTCACCCACATCCACTTTCTCTTTATTCCCCCTCCCCCGGCACTGTTTCCTTCACTCTTTTCCTATCACTGTTCTCTCACTGTCTTCAATGTTCCACTGCCGCTGCCACCGTCCCCATCTCCTCCTCTCACACTGCTATTGTCTTCTTCGCTTTTCTATAACGCTACCACTGTCTGCTATCTTCCGATATTTATTACTTTTCCGTCTCTTTGGCACTGTCACTGTCTTCCTCTCTCTCAGAATATAAAAGTGTGAATTTTTTCGTATGCGAAAGTTTTTGAGGAAATTCTTAACGGTGCTGAGGAAGGTACAATAAGGCAGCTGATACGTCATTTTACAGTCAAGAACATATTCGCATATTTTGTGCTCCGATAAGCGCATTTTTCACTGGTTTCCTTCTTTTCGCTGTTGCAGCTGGACATGTAACTCATATGAAAAGAAATGTATTGGTCAGTAAAATTTAGATAATTTCCTTATGTGAAACTGAAATAACAGAAAACTAATTTTACACTTCAAACGGGATTTTACATGAAAAAAAATGCATGTTGGAACTTCCTGGCAGATTAAAACTCTGTGCCGGACAGCGACTCAAACTCGGGCCCTTTGCCTTTTGCGGGCAAGTGCTCTACCAATTGAGCTACCCAAGCATAACTCATGACCCGTCTTCACCGCTTCAGTTCTGCCAGTACCTTGTCTCCTATCTTCCAAACCTCACAGAAGCTCTTCTACGAACCTTGCAGAATAGAAGCAGTGAAGATGGGTTGTGAGTCGTGCTTGGGTAGCTCAGATGGTAGAGCACTTGCCCGCGAAAGGCAAACGTCCAGAGTTGGAGTCTCGGTCTGACACACAGTTTTAATCTGCCAGGAAGTTTCATATCAGCACACACTCCGCTGCAGAGTAAAAATTTCATTCTGGAAATTGCGTGTTGTTCAGTACTACAACATGGGGTTCCCAGATAATAAACGACATTTTGTTGAATATTTCTTCGTGCTACGTCACTTTATAAACTACGTTTTCGCCTCACAGAGGACTCTGCGTGCGCATTTGACGTGTACAGATAGGGTAAGTTTGAACCTCTCTGTATAAGAAAAGGATAAAGACATCAAGAAAGTTTTCAAGACTGGTCGAGATCGGGATCTGAGGAATAAATCGTAAAAATTACAGCCATTTTCTGTGTTTAACCGTCTCGGAATGCGCGGCTGCGTTTTGGTATTTTGCTGTTTTGCTGTGTTCCTCCACAAACAGATAAAGATTTCTGAAAACAGGGAGATGGCTCTTTCAGATAAATGCTTAGAATCACAATTAAAATTCGAGAAATTTGCTGCGGTTATGTGTAATTTAGATTTCTCCTCATACTGGATTATACGTGTATATGTAGCGTAACTTGAAATCTTGTAAATAAAGAAAATTGTCAAGGTTTCCGAGATCAGGATCTTAGGAATATATCGTAAAAATTCCGGCTCTTTGATGGACAGTCATGCTGAAAAGGATCTGAACGACCTGAATTGCATGTCGCCTGATTCGCACGCGACCCACATAACGCAGCTGTCTAGCAGGTCCTCTAACTGCTCCTTGGTACATTCGTTTGACTATTGAAAATGGTTCCAACAAGTCACCACTAGAAAACATTGCTCTGTATCGCAATAACTCAAGATGTAATGTAATACCACGATACTAGATATATCAGGGAACACCTTATAACAGATAAGACTGTCCTTAAGGCTTGTAAGCTCACATTTATTGCAACAAATGACATACCTAAAATGATACCACTCTCATTATTACGTCAGATAGGTAATGCACGTAGTAAGTTCGTCGTATTCATGATTTCCTCTTCAAAGTAACATACCGTACTTGTTATTTAACACAAAATGACATTAAATATTTAAGTTATTCACGCACAGCTAGTTGAGAATATGTATGAACTTCAAATGACACGACGAACCGTCTCGTTCCGCATATGTATTCAAACCCAGGTCATCCAGGCTAAGATTTCGTGACTGACGGAAACTAACAGTCACTCCTGACTAGTCATACAGAGAGTGATATACCTCGATTTTAGACAGTATCAGTTAGCAAATATCAACTTTAAATTACATAACGTAAACATTTTTAACGGACGCGAATTCCTACCCAGCATCTATTGTCCCTGTTAACGAACTACGAGAGATGTTAAATATTGCTTCTTCACAAGTAACTTACTTGAAATGCCGTGAGGTAAAGCTATGTGTTGTACAGGGATTCGAACCCAGAACCTAATCGGATTGTTATCGAAGGACAATCAACTGTGTCATATCGAATTTTCTCGGCAGTAGCTAGATGTTTCAACTGAAATGACGAGACGAAAAATTAATTTTTTCCTTCCCAGGACTCCAACCCAGCATCTATCGCTGTTATATTATAGAGAAAACGAACATTAAATATGGGTTTGTTACAGCAGCAGCGACATGTGAGAATTTTTGAACTAGAAATAATATGACGAAGAGTTCAGTGCTGACTGGGAATCGAACCCCACACATATCGTTGTTGACTACACACAAATAGACGTCAGCTACCAAATTTTTCTCCACCAGCAGCTCGGAATAACATCGTTGAACTTACAGTGATCTCGCAAATAGTAATATGTCTCACTGGAAGTCAAAAACGTCAGATATCGTTAGTGTTGACAACGAATGAAAATGCATAAAAAATCAAAATTATTATCAACCAGCAGATAGGTGTTCTCATGCTAGAGCTTGATAATTCACAATGAAAACCTTAGTGCCGGGCCAGGATTCAAACCCATTCACGCGCAATATGTGGAGATGTTGAGGAATCTGCAGTTTTGAACAAACAACAAATTGTAGTCGAGCTGTATTGTCACGAAGGGACCATATTCCGCATTAAGAGCGGTCTGAGTTGCATTCCCAGTTCAGGACCAATTTCATCAGCATAGAGAAGCTCAAATAAAAGATGGAATAAGTGTCTGCGACCCTACATAGCGTTTATTCCGTCACTAGAAATAAATAACTAGTATAAGAAAGGATACTGGTGATATAATTCCTACATGTCGCCATTCCTAGCTTTATTGTGGTTTAACCTAGCATCAACATGGTAGAGAAGGAATATCCTGTTTAATGTGAATTTCAGACCACAATGCCATTATACCTTCTTCACCTGGCGTAGCTAGAAGCAAATAGAGTCGGTCTCTCCCTATCAAAAAGCATTGGCGGAAGCTGGAATCGAACCTACACCGTCAGTATAGGAACCTATCAGCAATCCAACAGACCACCAAATCCTCTTCTCTGTCGTTCATTTTTCTATCATAACACCGATGCGGCATACTCGATGTGCATTCTGACATACAGGCTCCCTGTAGAGGTTCGCTGCATGTTCAGTACATTCATTTACTTGGTTGACCTAATCGCCGCGAACTATCTGCCTCGGCTATCCAGTGCATACAATCGATTCTATTTTGTAATCACCGAAATAACGATGCGCACAGAACTGCCAACAGTGTAGGATGCAGAAATTTAAATAGAAAGTGTTCCTTTCCATTTGAGCTACTCTATTGCGCTATCTGTTTGTTGAAACCGTCGTACAGTGCAAAAGAAAAGCTGTAACCGTTTATCTCTCTGAAGTCTAGATCCGGCCGTATGCATTATCTCACAGCACTGTGGAATGCTGGACGAACTGTTGACTTCTGGAGCAGATGTATCTACGCGACAGGTAGTAGCGTAACGGTAGGCATTGCACGCTGTAGATAAGACGTCGCGAGTTCAATTGCATTTGCTGCTTCATTTTTTAAAACCCAATTCCGCTGTCTGCTGAAGTTATCAATTTAATGGAACTTTGAACATAATTCCCTTCACTTCTCAACCCACAATAGTCGCATGTGGAAAAAGCGCCAACTTCCGCGACATTTTGTTCTTTTCAGGTTTAATAAACGGCCAGGCAGCAGATGCATCTCGAAGCTTTTGTATTATGTATGGGGAGAGCGCATCATGCCAGAATAGTCAGAAAAGTATTTTCTACATTAGCTGTCGTCTGGTAGTGGCATTTTATTCTTCTTCAAACCTTGTTTGACAGCTTTAACTCAGAACAAGTTTTCTACATGCATGTAATCAATAAACTGCATGTGCATGCTCAGACTGTTACAGATAACATCAGAGAATTCGCATATATCATTGGTGATTAATTTCTCTCTCATGTTTACTGTTGTTTTAACAACACTAAATAAAACCTTACGAAAATTGCGCACTGTATTATAAGAAAAGAAATAAAACTAACCACGATAACCTTACGACGAAAGTCTGTTTTAATAAAACTGAAACACAAGCGTGCCTGTCGCGGCATGAATTAGTAAAATACTACTCACTTATATTTGACTGGGTCTGTGTTTAATTGGTATGCTGTGTCATACTCAACAGTATGCAAATTTGGCATTTCATAAATAAAGTTATGTATTCCTAGATACTCAAAATTTGCTTGTCAGCAGCTGGAAGAAGCGTTACCTGTTGTGCAGCTTTGTATGTTTTTCACCTTTGCACTATGAGCTGAAAGTATTTTCTTGCGATTTGCTTATCGATGTTTGATGTGACTGCTTGCAGCTCTTTCACAGAAGGGATAAAAAACGTAATAGTCAGCGAGACTGGAACAGCGAACCGTAACAGTCGGTTTTCAGAGGTCAGAACGTCACCACAGAGCTCGCGAAGAGGTATGTGTTCCGTCTTGCTCTTACAAGGCCAATAGTGGCTAGAACTCTTAAAGCGCTATTTAAAGGACGAGATTAGTTGCGAGTTCCACGTGCAACGTCTTTCCTGGTGAAAACCGTAAATTTACAACCTTCTGTTACACCTGAAGCGATAATAACTCAGATTATTCAATAGAAATGACAGGAAAAATCAAATGAACTTTGAGGCTTAATTCCCTGCACACCAGGAAGTAACTCGTCGATCACAGTGTTGCCAAACATACCTCGCCTTGTTGCCATATCTCACTTACAGTACCAGCAGGAAGAAGACGAACCGATGTGATCCTACAGCCGTCTCAAAGACGCGGCTGCTACGGCCTGGAATACGTAATGCGTCTGATTAGCATTTCTGTAACTAGGTTTAGGGACTGGAGCGTAGTTACTAATAATACTCAGAACTGACTGCTAACTAAGCATCATAAATCAGTAACACTCATAGTTGTTTTTATATTTGGAAGAGAGCGAGAGAGAGAAAGAGAGATAAATATAAAAAAGAATGAGAGAGGGGGTAAAAAATTGTTGTAAAGAAATTGAATACTGATATGTAAAGAAATCTTTCATTAAAATGACACTTTCCACATCATTATGAAATGTCGTATTCATGATCTATGGAACAAGTATTAGTGTAATCTAACCTAATCGTATCATATTGCTGACTTGCCATGAAGAGTCATGAATTACCGAAATTTTCGCCAATATCATTATCCAAATCTAAACCTGAAAATAAAAGGCGACAGTTTTTGTAATAAACCGGGACTCCTATCAAGACCCTTTCATCCCTGTTAACTAACCACTAAAGATGACTGTTATACCTCAATTCAGAAGTAACAAAGTGTGTATGCATTTAAAGATGAAGCGCATGATGCGAAGTTCTGTGACGGAGATACGAGCCCAACACGTAATCGTATTATTAACTAAGTAAAATCAAATGTTATGTATCGGTTTTTCTTATCAGCTGCTAGGTGTTTGAATCTAAAAGAAGGATACAAATTTTTGTGCCTGAGCGACAATCGAACCGCACTTCTATCGTTCTTCTTTATCGTCCACGAATATTGCTTAAGTATCAATTGCTTACTCACCATCAGTAATATGTGTGCGTGTTTGTCCAGAAATTGTTGGCAACACATAAACAGACATTAAAAAATCACGTTAATTTTCAGTAGCAGGCCGATGTGCATGTGATAGGGCTTGAAATGACATTACGAATATTTTTGTACTGGATCAGGATTCAGACCCACATACTTACCTTTGGAGGAGACGTAGAGAAGATTGTGGTCTTGGGAAAAGGAACGAAATGATTGAACTACTGTTACGAGAGAATAAGATCCTCGAAAGAGGAGATACGAATTAGAATCCCAGTCCAGCACCAAATTTTTCAACGTCTCTAGTTCAATCAAGTGCAAGTAAAATAAGTGCCCTGTTCCTCTAAATGGCTATCGGTTCATCAAATACAATAAAATTTTCTAATATAAGTTTACTGGCGACAGTATTTCTAATTTACCATGAGCTCCACCTATGTCATTTCCCGACGTAAACCGGCTCTGCTCAGTTGGGAATGAAGGAACGTGATGTTTAATGCGGATTCTTGATTATAACATCTTTCTCTTGAGGTTACCAGAGGTAAAGTAAATCTGTTTGTGCCTCTTAAAAATAAATGCCTGAACCCACGCATTGGACTTGTGATAGTTCGTTCCACCAGACCATTGTGGCCACATTTCCCAGCCCCAAGAGTGTGCTGTAACGGATGATGTGCTTAGCTTACAAAATTAGTCACGGTGGAGAAAATGCGAGTCTATTAAATGGTTAAGTAGAAGCAAGCTTCTGACGTGGAGATTATACTATTCTCATGTCAGCAGGATGTTAAGCCTCTTCTAGACATCATAGCCTCGATGTGAAGCCATTTTGAAATTTTCACTAAGTCAGAAAATGTCTTAGTTCGAGAAAATCCACTGTAAAGTGTGAAGTTACCGGATAATTCGAATATTACCGTCATTATTACTATCATTTTCTTCATACGGCTGCTGGAACACATGAGCTCGAAGGTCATTTAAGGTCATTTGGTCATTATAGAAGTAGTTGCCCAAGAACAGGTTCTTTCCCTGTCTACGGAATCCTTTTCATGTTAATATCAAACATCAGCAATTACTCGTAGATCACATTAAAACTAAAGTAATTGATGAAGACGTTACTTGATAACAAAAACGCGCTGCCTTTCTTCATTTACTTGCGCCTAGAAATGGCTGCCGAATACTGCCAAACCGAAAGCCAAGGGATCTTACTGCCTTCCGATATACCTATCCAAGTCCAAAATTTTCGCAATATTAGTTCAAATTTAATATTCGCTTCTATAATGTAGGAAAGTATTTCAAAGTTGCAAACCAGCATCCGACTCATCGTCCTTACACTTAGTCGCTGACCGTAAATTCTAGTTCAGCGTGACACCAGTTTAAGTAACCTAATATATCGAAGACTGTTTGCCAGTGCTCTTTCTCACCGGAAAATATGCAATTCACTCACTGGGCTCCATAAGTACACTGTAACAGTAATTTCTGTGTGTATGCAATGCATACGGATTGTAGAATTTTGTGGTGCTCTCAGTTCCACTTCTGTGTACAATATGCCTGACCTAAACGGGCCATTTATCATTACAGGCCCTGGGCGGTGCACCATCATATTGACAACAGTAATGCGCTTGTACTGACAACCTCACTGTTCGTTTTACCTGATTTTGTAATCATTTAAATAAAACAACATGACCTTCCACTGGGAGACATTTCGTCCCCCTTTTCCTTTTGCGAAATTTGTCAGTGAGCTCTTTGCCTTCCAACCAGCGAAATGCGGCAGAGTACGGCCGGTAAATGATTCACAAACTACGATTTAGTGCCGTTAAGACGATTTCTTTAAACATTGGCGTAGCTGAAGGAATTTAGTTTCTTCTTAAATCGTCTTATGCAGAAACGTTCACAGATATCTCAAATAGGAAAAGCTCTTTATCCAGGTACGAAGGTTGTAAAACAAACTTCCCACAGTTTGTGTCAGGTTGATCTTTTCTGGCCGTGCGGTCTAGGCGCTTCAGTCTGGAACCGCGTGACCACTCCGGTCGCAGGTTCGAATCCTACCTCGGGCATAGATGTGTGTGATGTCCTTAGGTTATGAAACTTCCTGGCAGATTAAAACTGTGTGCCCGACCGAGACTCGAACTCGGGACCTTTGCCTTTCGCGGGCAAGTGCTCTACCATCTGAGCTACCGAAGCACGACTCACACCCCGTACTCACAGCTTTACTTCTGCCAGTATCTCGACTCCTACCTTCCAAACTTTACAGAAGCTCTCCTGCGAACCTTGCAGAACTAGCACTCCTGAAAGAAAGGATATAGCGGAGACATGGCTTAGCCACAGCCGGGGGGATGTTTCCAGAATGAGATTTTCCCTCTGCAGCGGAGTGTGCGCTGATATGAAACTTCGCAGGAGAGCTTCTGTAAAGTTTGGAAGGTAGGAGTCGAGATACTGGCAGAAGTAAAGCTGTGAGTACCGGGCGTGAGTCGTGCTTCGGTAGCTCAGATGGTAGAGCACTTGCCCGCGAAAGGCAAAGGTCCTGAGTTCGAGTCTCGGTCGGGCACACAGTTTTAATCTGCCAGGAAGTTTCATATCAGCGCACACTCCGCTGCAGAGTGAAAATCTCATTCTGGTCCTTAGGTTAGTTAGGTTTAAGTAGTTCTAAGTTCTAGGGGACTGATGACCACAAATGTTAAGTCCCATAGTGCTCAGAGCCATTTGAACCATTTTTTGATCTTTTCGTCTGATAGCACTGCGTAAGTATTTTGTCTAAGAGGTATCAGAAGTAGTCTTCCTGTAGCTGTGGGAATCATTGGTTGAAAACGAATTTAACAACAATGGGTACAGTACTGCTAATTATTCAAAATGAATATCAACCTAAGTCTGTGTTCATCCACAAACTGAGGCGTATTTGTAATATTGAAGCTAGACTGTGTATCCTTGTCTTCCTTGAGTGGGCATTGGAAGGCGTTTACACACACGTATACGAGGGTAATCCCAAAGGTAAGGTCTCGTAAGGGACACGCAAGTGCCAACGCAGGCACAAACGAGAGATCCTAATTTTAATGCGAAGCAGAAACCGCAGTGTTGGCTGCATGATGGCAAGGTGATAAAGAGGAAGACTACGCATACGAAGGTCTCAGGTTCGATCCCTCGTCAGTCCCACGATTTTTATATGCCGTTTTACACATACTTCCCCTCGGGCAGTGTTTGTTGATGTGAAGAATGCCGAGTTGTACTGCGGTTCGAAAACCCCCACGTTAATTTGTAGGTTCCCATATTAACTGGCTAGGTAAGTCAACTCAAAGGTCGGAGGAAAGCAACGGCATATCTCCTCCAACAAGACTGTGCTTATTAAAGCACTGTGGTGTTCAAACCACTCTTCCGACTGATGACTGTTTTACTTTCTATGGGTTCCAAAATTAATGATCTTCGGGTTATTAACATTTTTGCGTTTTCATGCTGTAGCTTTGATACCAGTAAACGTGAGTAACAAGCCGAGCACTGTCACCGTTCGAGTTGTCAAGGTGGTAGACGACGATGCTGTCGACTCCAGTTACAATCTTGGTTATGGCTATGTTTCAGTTGAATACCTCTATGTGCCTTTCTGCGTATTTCAAGATATACTTTTATACACTTGGTACGCATCCAAATTGATATGTGATAGAGCTGTATTTAGTAACATGAATCAGATATGTTTTCCGTGCAATATATCGGACAACACGACAGTGCAGCGAGATTTCGTTTGTGTGTCGCGCATGGTGCAAGAAATATTTGTGTTTTTCTTGCTTCTATGATAGGTTTTACCCCACAGAATGTGAGCAGGCTCACGACTAGACTGTCAATAACTGGAATTACGCAATAATACACTTAAAAGCTGTACTTTTGCATTACGTATCCTGATGAAAATAACTGTAAACAGGTTATATGCCTACTTGCTTATTATTCGCGCTTCTCGATGTTTTCCTCAAAAAATAGAAAAAAAATAAAGAGAGAGAGAGAGAGAGAGAGAGAGAGAGAGAGAGAGAGAGAGAGAGAGAGAAGACAGAAATGTATTTCTAATATCAGCTCAGTGACGCCATGTTCGTCTCGTGATGTTAAGCAAGGATAGTTGATAGGTAATAACTCGTTGTACTAGAGATATGTATGGCTACAGGGTTCTTTCTTTTCGCTCTGCAAACAACCAGAACAGAATTCAGTAGCAAAGTGGTAAGAACACCTACGCAGTGCGCCGATTAAACACTCAGCTTTTCTTGGTTATTTTGTTAATCGACTGTAATGCAGTAAACATCCTTGATTATTTATTTGTTATTACTACCATTGTAATTGTTATTCGTCACCTCACAACAGCATTCCTATCACTCAGTGCCGCCGATGCACGTAAGGAATTGATCAGGATGAATGGAATGTGTGATGTTCCGTCATGGAGAATATACACATTTACCTCGGCGTCTTGTGTTCAGGGTAATGTGAAAAGCTCAATAAGAAAAGACGACAATAACACCCAACTATTTCTGTCCACTTAACACCATGACGACAGACAAATTGGCGTCTCACTGTATTTTGATTATAATTCGTTGGCCTTCTTGCGACCTCGTTTTAATACCTCGTGGGAGCAGGCATAATATTTTGCTTTTTGAACGCCGAACAATAACACGCAAAGACAGTAGATGGAAGGATACAAAGAAACAATCAGACTCATGGGTGTGGATGCAGTTCATCATTAGAGGACTAAACAAGAGGGAAACATTACGAAAGCAATGAATACGCTGGTTGGTATATATTATTTGTATAGATCTGAAGATGAAAAAGAGCAGATCTGCACAGTACACGTATCTGCACTTTAGTTTCTGTCTCAACGGGCATAATTTTTAGTTTATTCTCTTCTGAATTTTCAAATTAATTGATTATTATGTGGTACAGAATAATTAGTTAACTGTTTTTCTTACAACTTCCATTCCCACCAACATTTTTCTACATTCTCGTACAATTCATGAAATTCTACTTGTATGATCACAAGACTGCACATAGATGCAATCGATTTCGAGGTGCAAAGTGTTTGGTATCTTACTTTTCGTGATAGGTGGGCAAAGTTGATTTCCAAAGATTATTTATTGTACTGAAATAATCTTTTGTCACAAACTAACAAGGTAGGTGTTTTATTCGTGTGTATTTTGTGAGAAACTGTAATCGTGGTGGAAGATTACACACCTGAATTTTTGACACAACTGGTAGCAGAAAACGCTGCATATTAACCAAACTCCGCGCCACCTCTCCGAATCCTCCTATGACATGAGCACGGGATTCTCCTCCTATAACGCTACAGAGCTGTTCCTAGCACATCTGAGAATTGGCAACATCGTCACAAACTTTTGGCAACACTGTGGCAGTGCAATAACTTTCGCGTATGGTACTGAATTGACTCGCTAAATACACTTGATATTCCCTTTCCACTTGCATGACTCGTGCTATATAATCCTCATCTAAACTAAGACACTGAGACAGAAAATCCAATTTTTTGGCTAAAGAAATGCTATTTTTCACATAAATGATAACTTTTATTATCTTTCACGATGCGTTACGAGGCTGAGCGACCAATACCATGATGAGAATGACGTGCCGCCAGCAGTGTGTCCGTAGTTACGTGGTACCGCCCGTGTCTTGTGTTTCAAGGGTGCAAGGGGTTGTCAATCATAACCGTGGGAGGGGCCAGCGTGTGTGAGCTTTCTTCTGATTTATTTTATGGAGCTGCGATTTTCCAGAAAAAATTCTGTAACGAAATCAGAAGAAAACCTTCACACATCAAATCCTCTTGGCAGCTCTAATCAGTAAGTTGTGTTAATGGTCATAGATCTCGACTTTCTGACCGCCAAGGTGCTTCACAATACAAGCAGCTCTGAAGAAATTCGAATCGACCGTCAAAGATACGAAATTCAATATTGTTCTTCACTTAAGACTCACATGCCAGGGTGATAAGTATGAAGGAAATGAACTGATAAGCAAATCGTAAGAAAATACTTTCAGATCATAGTGTAATAGCGCAAACTTACAATGCTGCACAACAGGTAACGCCTCTTTCAGCTGCTGACAAGCAAATTTTGGGTATCTAGGAATACATAACTTTATTTATGAAATGCCAAATTTGCATACCTGTTGAGTATGACACAGCATACCAATTAAATGCGCGCGGTTCCAGACTTAAGCATGTAGAAACCTTGTTCTGAGTTAAAGCTGTCAAACAAGGTTTGAAGAAGAATAAAATGCCACTACCAGACGACAGCTAATGTAGAAAATACTTTTCTGACTATTTTGGATGATGCGCTCTCCCCATACATAATACAAAAGTTCGAGGTACATCTGCTGCCTGGCCATTTATTAAACCTGAAAAGAACAAAATGTCGCAGAAGTTAGCCCTTTTTCCACATGCGACTATTGTGGGCTGAGAAGTGAAGGGAATTGTGTTCAAAGTTCCATTACATTGATAACTTCAGCAGACAGCAGAATTTGGTTTTAAAAAATTTAGCAGCAAATGCAATTGAACTCGCGACGTCTTATCTACAGTGTGCAATGCCTACCGTTACGCCACTACCTGTCGCGTAGATACATCTGCTCCAGAAGTCAACAGTTCGTCCAGCGTTGCACAGTGCTGTGAGATAATGCATATGACCGGATCTAGACTTCAGAGAGATAGACGGTTACAGCTTTTCTTTTGCACTGCACGACGGTTTCAACAAACAGATAGCGCAATAGAATAGCTCAAATGGAAAGGAACACTTTCTATTTAAATTTCTGCATCCTACACTGTTGGCAGTTCTGTGCGCATTGTTATTTCGGTGATTACA
Organism: Schistocerca americana; assembly: GCF_021461395.2. Lineage (NCBI taxonomy): Eukaryota > Metazoa > Arthropoda > Insecta > Orthoptera > Acrididae > Schistocerca > Schistocerca americana. Next base: position 308,991,252 of record NC_060125.1, on the reverse strand, counting down.
AAATAGAATCGATTGTATGCACTGGATAGCCGAGGCAGATAGTTCACGGCGATTAGGTCAACCAAGTAAATGAATGTACTGAACATGCTGCGAACCTCTACAGGGAGCCTGTGTGTCAGAATGCACATCGAGTATGCCGCATCGGTGTTATGATAGAGAAATGAACGACAGAGAAGAGGATTTGGTGGTCTGTTGGATTGCTGATAGGTTCCTATACTGACGGTGTAGGTTCGATTCCAGCTTCCGCCAATGCTTTTTGATAGGGAGAGACCGATTCTATTCGCTTCTAGCTACGCCAGGTGAAGAAGGTATAATGGCATTGTGGTCTGAAATTCACATTAAACACGATATTCCTTCTCTACCAAGTTGATGTTAGGTTGAACCACAATAAAGTTAGGAATGGCGTCATGTAGGAATTATATCACCAGTATCCTTTCTTATACTAATTATTTATTTCCTGTGACGGAATAAACGCTATGTAGTGTCGCAGACACTTATTCCATCTTTTATTTGAGCTTCTCTATGCTGATGAAATTGGTCCTGAACTGGGAATGCAACTCAGACCGCTCTTAACGCGGAATATGGTCCCTTCGTGACAATACAGCTCGACTACAATTTGTTGTTTGTTCAAAACTGCAGATTCCTCAACATCTCCACATATTGCGCGTGAATGGGTTTGAATCCTGGCCCGGCACTAAGGTTTTCATTGTGTATTATCAAGCTCTAGCATGAGAACACCTATCTGCTGGTTGATAATAATTTTGATTTTTTATGCATTTTCATTGGTTGTCAACACTAACGATATCTGACGTTTTTGACTCCCAGTGAGACATATAACTATTTGCGAGATCACTGTAAGTTCAACGATGTTATTCCGAGCTGCTGGTGGAGAAAAATTCGGTAGCTGACGTCTATTTGTGTGTAGTCAACAACGATATGTGTGGGGTTCGATTCCCAGTCAGCACTGAACTCTTCGTCATATTATTTCTAGTTCAAAAATTCTCACATGTCGCTGCTGCCGTAACAAACCCATATTTAATGTTCGTTTTCTCTATAATATAACAGCGATAGATGCTGGGTTGGAGTCCTGGGAAGGAAAAAATTAATTTTTCGTCTCGTCATTTCAGTTGAAACATCTAGCTACTGCCGAGAAAATTCGATATGACGCAGTTGATTGTCCTTCGATAACAATCCGATTAGGTTCTGGGTTCGAATCCCTGTACAACACATAGCTTTACCTCACGGCATTTCAAGTAAGTTACTTGTGAAGAAGCAATATTTAACATCTCTCGTAGTTCGTTAACAGGGACAATAGATGCTGGGTAGGAATTCGCGTCCGTTAAAAATGTTTACGTTATGTAATTTAAAGTTGATATTTGCTAACTGATACTGTCTAAAATCGAGGTATATCACTCTCTGTATGACTAGTCAGGAGTGACTGTTAGTTTCCGTCAGTCACGAAATCTTAGCCTGGATGACCTGGTTTTGAATACATATGCGGAACGAGACGGTTCGTCGTGTCATTTGAAGTTCATACATATTCTCAACTAGCTGTGCGTGAATAACTTAAATATTTAATGTCATTTTGTGTTAAATAACAAGTACGGTATGTTACTTTGAAGAGGAAATCATGAATACGACGAACTTACTACGTGCATTACCTATCTGACGTAATAATGAGAGTGGTACCATTTCAGGTATGTCATTTATTGAAATAAACGTGAGCTTACAAGCCTTAAGGACAGTCTTATCTGTTATAAGGTGTTCCCTGATATATCTAGTATCGTGGTATTACATTACATCTTGAGTTATTGCGATACAGAGCAATGTTTTCTAGTGGTGACTTGCTGGAACGATGTTCAATAGTCAAACGACTGTACCAAGGAGCGGTTAGAGGACATGCTAGACAGCTGCGTTATGTGGGTCGCATGCGAATCAGGCGACATGCAATTCAGGTCGTTCGGATACTTTTGAGCCTGACTGTACATTGTGGTATTGGTATCCTCGGCTGGGTTGTGGTCGAGCTGCTGAGGGCGAAAATATAGTAAAATGCCTTTTTTACCGTCTTCCGAGGAAGCGCCCGAGATCTAATGCTGCGCCCGTAAGTCTCAAGAAGTCCGTCGTAGGCCTCATCAAACGCAGAAAGAACCAACCGATTTTCTCCATTTATCTAAACAGGAGGAAGCGTGTGACGTTTATACTTTGACCCTGTACTGTAGGATAGTGATACTAAGACGATTTTTGTGTTGGGTATACAAATGGTTCCTACCCCAAGGGATATCCAAAACACTTTACCCTAAGTTTGTACCACCAATAGAACCGAAGGTATGAGCAACAGGAAATCCTGTTTTTAAACGCAGAGTTTTGGAACATACTGATAAAATGAGCTGATGCCCAAGGAATTCTATTAGGAAATGAGATCGATAACCATAAGTAGTCGATAAGTTTTCCTATTTTGGCAGCAAAATAATTGACGATGGATGAAATAGAGTGGATATAAAATTTAGACTGGCACTAAAGAGAAAAGCGTTTCTGGAGAAGGGAAAATTTTTAAGATCTAATAGAAGTCTCCTGTGAGCGTATTTGTTTAGAATTTAGGCTTGTACGCAAGTAAAGTTGGCGATAACCAGTTCAATCAAGAAGAGATTTGAAGGTTTTGAAATGTGGTATTACAGATGAATGTTGAAGGTCAGACATATAGATTGAGTAACTAATGAAGGGGTACTGAAACATACCGTGAAAAAGAAATTTATGGTACAACCGAACTAAAGAAGAGTTCCGTTAGTAAGACACATTCTGTGCAAGAGGGAATAGCCAGTCAGGCTATGGAAGGAAGTACACGGGGTTAAGATTCTGTCGGGTACTTAAAGGTTATTTAAGTGCCAGGCACTTAAATATGATTTGCAGAGCATCCATGTAGGTGTAGAGGTATGAAAATAAGTAGCAGGTTGAAATGGATGTAGGTTGCAACAGGTGTTCGGAGATGATGAGGCTTGCATAGGATACATTAGCCAGGAGAGTGACATCAAACCAGTCGTCACTCTAAAGGTCACAACAACATCCGCCCTGAAAAACGAAGTTTGAAGTTTTGTACGCAATGGCCATCCGGTGTGTCTGCAGGCCAGTTTTGTCGTTTCTTGCATACGCAGCCGCCAGTCAACGAAGCCTGCGACCTTTCTCATCGCCCGGTTTTGTATGCACTCGAAACGTCCTTTTAGTGTGATATGACGTGGACCCTACACACTTGAGCAGTATCCACATGCATCTGTATCTACATCCGTACTCCGCAAACCAATGTGAAGTGCGTGGCAGGGGGTACTTCACACTGTACCACTTATTACGGCTTCTTCCTGCTTATTCACCTACGGAGCGGGGAAGAATGATTGCTTCAAAGCTTCTGAATCTTTCTGCGACGGTCAGAATAAAGAAGTAGGATATGTAAACCACTTGCTGCTTTCCCATAGTTTCTCTGTAGAAAAAGCAAAATCATTTACTGCAAATCTTCTGAAATGTGCTCTTCTGTTATTGTTGCATGAAGATATTCAAATATATCAAAGTGTTATTTATTTTATGTGAAACAGTGACGTTTGTACTTGATATTTGCTATACTGTCTTATGTTGCATTACTCTTCAGGCGTATGATCCCGTATCCCTGTTGACCTCTTTTTGTGTTACATTTTGTCCATATGTGATATCCTTAGTCGTAAGTACACTGAAGCGCCAAAGAAACTGCTATAGGCAGGCGTATCCAAATACAGAGATAGGTAAACCGGCAGAATACGGCACTGCGGTCGGCAACGCCTACATAAGACATCAAGTATCTGGCGCAGTTGTTAGATCGGTTACTGCTGCTAAAATGGCAGATTATCAAGATTTAAGTGCGTTTGAAAGTGGTGTTATGATCGGCGCACGAGCGACGGGAGACAGCATATCTGAGGTAGCGATGAAGTGCGGATTTTCCCGTACGACCATTTCACGAATGTACCGTGAATATAAAATCTCCAACATCGCTGCGGCCGGAAAAAGATCCTGCAAGAACGGGGCCAACGACGACTGAAGAGAATCGATCCACTTGATAGAAGTGCAAGGCTTCCGCAAATTGTTGCAGATTTCAAAGCTGGGTTATCAACAAGTGTCAGCGTGCGAACCATTCAACGAAACATCGTGGCTGTGGGTTTTCAGAGGCGAAGGCCCACACGTGTGCCATTGATTGCTGCACGATACAAAGCTTTACGCCTCTCCTGGGTCTGTCAACCCCGACAGTGGACTGTTGTTGACTGGAAACATATTGCCTTGTCGGACGAGTCTCGTTTCAAACTGTATTGATTTGATGGACGTGTGTGGTTATGGAGACAATCTCATGAATCCATGGACCTTGCATGTCAGCAGGGGGCTGTTCAAGCTAGTGGAGGCTCTGTAATGGTGTGGGACGTGTGCAGTTGGAGTGATATGGGACCCCTGATACGTTTAGACACGGCTGTGACAGGTGAAACGCATGTAAGCATCCTGTCTCTTCACATGCATCCATTCCTTCCCATTTTGAATTCCGATGGACGTGGGCAATTTCAGCAGGACAATGTGATACCCCATACGTCCAGAACTGATACAGAGTGGCTCCAGGAACACTCTTCTGAGTTTAATTGCGTCTGCTGCCCATCAGAATCCCCAGGCATGAACGTTATCTGGTATGCCTTGCAATGTGCTATTCAGAAAAGATATCCAGCCCTTCGTACTCTTACGGATTTATGGACAACCCTGCAGGAACCATGGTGTCAGTTCCCTCCAGCACTACTTCAGACATGAGTCGAGCCCATGTCACATCATGTTGCGCCACTTCTGCGTGCGCGCGGGGGCCCTACACGATATTAGGCAGGTGTACCAGCTTCTGTGGCTCTTCAGTTAATTACAAGAGTGGCTCTCTCGATTTGTTTTGTAAACGCAGGTATGATATATCTTTGCATTGGTGAAACGGGGCTTGCCATAGTGTACAAAACAGCAGTGTGGTCTTGAATTTCTTTTTGCTATCGAACGCAAAACGAGTGTGTTCTTTCCGACATGTAAGCAAATGGTGTGAAAGACTGTATTCTCTATTGTTACTTCAGGTGTCTGACATGTCTGTAATACGCACGTGCATGACAGTTTATTTACAGATACTGATTTGAGCACCAGTGACGCCCTCAGGTCGTGTAATTTGTCCATCAAGCTGAAAGATATTGCTTAACATTGATGCTTTTCTTCAGAGTTTAAATTTTTGCTTTTTCTTTACTGTGATTACGGTTTCGAAATAAGGAGGATCTTCTGCTGTGATCTGTAGTTTTCGCTACAAAAGAGTGGATGTTTTGTTTCTCAGTCTCACGCAGGGTGGGCATGTATAGACCACCGTAGTCTGATCATTTGTAATCGGTGGCGGTGCTGTGGTTTTTTCCACTTCGTTAGATGTCGCAAAATAATGAGATACGAATTGTATGCTGCAATAGAACGTAAGAATTATACTGATTGTGTTCATAAAACTATTTTCGTGGGAAGAGGACATTTACTATCGTCGCAGCTGTATTTTCCTTTTTAATGGATGCTCGATTATAAGAGATGCTTTGACGTTAAATATAGTTGTTACAGTGCAGTTCTTTACATTCAGTGTCGCGGGCACCTGTGGGTGGTGTGGCGACGATCCAGTGTGTGTGGTTGTCGCCCTAGGCAGCTGTGCCCCGACCAGGGTGGGACTACATTTTAGCCTTATTCATCTCATTTTGTTCTGCAGGCCTTTTATGTTAGCAGAGAAACACAGAACGGTGAATGAGGCTGCTCTGAGCACAGCCGGGTGAAGACTCTGCACACACATACGGCAGGGGATGTGGCTGGCAGAGAGGGTAAACTGCCTGTTTTTCAAGCAGTGAACAGTTGAAAAGCGATCTGTAAAGTTCTCCAGAATTTCGTTGTTCTGCCAGGGTGCTCCAGTATTTCCGAGATTTATGTTTAACACATTGCATGAAGCGTCTTCTTCTTGTCTTTTGTCCATCTGCGACTGATTTCCACAGACTGGAGACAGTATATCAACGCCACCAGAAGGATCTCTTTGAGGACCACCAGCGACAAGATAGAACTGGCCCCTATCCCTGCTTATGCTGAGGAGAGGGAAGAATGAGGGGTGGTAGGGGGGAGGAGAGGGTAATAGTGCTTCTAAGATGATTAGTTCGTCAGCGCCCATCGAGGAGGACACAACTGCAACTGCCACTCCGTGTACAATCTGTTGTGATGATGATTTTTCCCTAGTACATATGTTGCATTATGACCCGTGATTACCAGTGCTGTTTCTTTTTTCACGACGATTTGGATGTGTAATTAGAACTGTGAAGCATTTTCCATCAGTTGTAGCAGCGTGTATTGACTCTGAATTCCTAGGTTGCTTCGTGATTGTCAAGTAGGCGTCTGTAGCGAACTCTGACGTCAAACAGTGATGGATGGTCCTCAGCTGTATGCTTACATGTAATACACTTATTAAACTCCTCTCTGTCTAACACTAGCATCCCATGAGTTGAACACAATTCCCACCAAAAAATTGAAGATAGTTCTTCCACTCCAGTCATTTTCCAACGAGCTTGTAGGTGGCGGGTAGAGTTTGAGTACGTCTGCAACCAGTTTCGATTGATATTGTGATATTTTTTCGCAGTAGGATAACACCAGTTGTATGACATCGTTAATTTTTGTGGGTATTCCTTGTGTAGCGCTACGCATGTAGTTGTGTTATTAGCTCCGATCTTTATGGTTAACTACGTAATTAGGACCGATCTTTACTTCAGTTTCCCAACCAAAATAAATAAAATACACTAACCCAACCTTCCTCTCCTGCATCTGGGCTTTCTGTTCAGAAAGACCAGGGTTCGCGTTCCAAAAAGGGCACCGCCATTTTTATTTTCCTGCCAATTCCCGCATGGGGTGGGGGTGTGGGGGACATCGGAACAGCCCTGGGACAAAGAAATTCACACCAAAATTCTAAATTCTCACCAAAATCCGAAATTCCTGCCAATACGGTAGGTTGGTGAGGGGGGAGGGGATGGGGAGGGGTGCTGAGGGAAAGTAGTCGGGGATCCACTTGCTGGTTGAGGAAAACACATGACTTCATTCTCGGTAGGGGTGGGGAGTGTGGGTTAGTGGTGAGGGGGAGGGTGCAGGTTAGGGGCAGCGGATGGGGTAACTAATTGATCAATTTCATTAATTTGCATACCAATTTGATATCAAAATTGCTCTCGTAGCCCCAGAACCCTGATAGTCAGTAAAACAAGGTAAGGTGGCTCACAGTATGGTCTGGTACAGTGCAATGGTTTCTGAACACTAGTTATTCCTGCGTATTTCCTTCATACCACATGCAGCATTGTATGACATAAAAAGCATCAAACGTGAAATGAGCCCCAGACTAATGGCTAATCGTAAAATTAAACTGTAGAAAAAATTTTGTAGCAAGGAGAATGTATTTAATATTCAGCGTTTGAGGGCTGTCGTAGACCACAGCCTCTCCGATGTTCCTTCATATATGGAGGCAATAAATGCGTCTGAAGAAATGCATCTCTGTGCCATCAGCTGTACAAATACACCTTTATCCTCATCAGGAGGAAAATCGGTGGAGAAAAAAGTGTATTTGTAGGGCCGATGGTTCAGAGACACATTTTTTTCAAATATTTGACAGCTGTAAACAGTTAAATTTCTAAAAAGTGCTTCCTTAACATGGGACTCTGAGCGTCGGGTACAAATCAGAAAATAATAAGGAGGGCAGATAGACAATGTAACATATCGCCACGAGGATTACAGACTTTTACTCTCCTTCATTACCAAGCAGTTCCATGGATCCACGGTGCGTCGCAGCCGTTGCTGAGTGGTGCCGTTGAAACCCAGGTAGAAAAGGGCAGCCAGACCACGAGCGGTCGTCCGGCGCGAATGTTGCCAACCAGCGGACGGAATGTCGGCCTGCTGCTTGTAGTCGACGCTGACTCCGGTGAAAAACTCCGGATATCCGCTCTGCGGAGGCCCTCCTCGCGCAGCTCGTGGTTTTGACCGCTCGGACCTCGTGACCGTTTCCTGTAGTGACGATACCGTCAATCCACAAACTTCGTGCCTCTCACTCGGGCCACCGAACCCCCTATATATATCGGCAAGCAAAGACCTTCCAAGGACACAACCTACAGATACCAATTCTTCCTCATAGATATTGGCAATGGGGCCGTAAGGGGCAAAGTCGATACTACACTTGAGCCAGTGGCGCCAGACACAACAGTCTATTAACTCAACGGCGCCATAGCTCAGCAGCGTATTGATGGCCTGCGGTTGTGATCGGTATGGGTTGTTAGGGTAACACCATCACAGTTGTACACGAAAAGTGCCATAACTTCCGCACTGTTGGGTTTCTGATGAACTTTTGATCGTCGTGGTAGTCCGTGACGCCATTTGTTTGACTGGCGTTTCAGTTGCAGCTCCTCCGATTTGGCACGTGTCTCATCCAGCGTAACTATACGTCGCAAGAAAGCCTTTCCTTCTTGTTTATAGTGTTATAAGTGATTACAAACAGCGTCATATTGATTCCACTTCAGTATTTCTGTCAGTTCATGAGAAAACCATTGTGATGAAATTTTTCTCATGTCCAGACGTTCCTTCATAATATGAAGCATAGTTGCATGTCCATCAAATTCCTGTAAAGTTTCTCTAACAGAATTACCAGTCTAGTCGCCCCACAATTGTGCTACATTTCAATTCATTGGCCATTTTCGAGAGATATCACGTCCACGATGCCAAATCCTTTGTTGGTACACTTACATTTTATCAGAAACGTAGACTCAGGAAATATTTGGCCGTGCAGTGTCTTTCTAACCGCAGTTTGCTATCTTTTCGAGAGCGGAGCCACTTTAAATTATATTTTAATACGTATCCTCATTTAGAGATTAAAGTTGGCTCGTCTTTGCCATTTAGGAGTCCATAATTCTGTTCTTACGAGAGATCCAAGATTGTTTCCGGGCTCAATTTCTGATTGCAAACCTTAAAAAGGCTTGATCATCAGCATCATTTCGCGCATATAATATATTTGCTTTCTGGAATACCAATATATCTGAGACTGGCAAACACTTCATTCACTTCTAAATGAGATTTTCACTCTGCAGCGGAATGTGCACTGTTATGAATCTTCCTGGCAGACTAAAACCATGTGCCGGACCGAGATTCGAACTCGGGACCTTTGCCTTTAGTGGGCATATGTTCTACGAGCTGGAAACATCCCCCAGGCTGTGGCTAAGCCATGTCTCCACAATATCCTTTATTCCAGGAGTGCTAGTTTTGGAAGGTTCGCAGAAGAGCTCCTGTGAAGTTTGGAAGATAGGAGACGAGGTACTGGCAGAATTAAAGCTTTGAGGTCGGGTCGTGAGTCGTGCTTCGGTAGCTCAGTCGCTAGAGTACTTGCCCGCGAAAAGCAAAGATTCCGAGTTCGAGTATTGGCAGGCATACAGTTTTAATCTGCCAAGAAGTTTCATTTTATTAACTCTCGGCTGACTAGTTCCAGCTATAAATCACCATCATCACTGGATTTTTATTATGTAACACGTGAAACATGGATTAATACAAAGTGATAAATGTTTTTTTTAATATTACCCAGAATTATTTTTTCCTTGTATTCTCTGGGGCACTTTTCACTTTTTTATTTTTCTTACGTAACTCAAGATTAATAATGCATTGTGCTTTTTTCATGCAATATGAAGTCAAAAATGAAAATATTTAATAACAGTATCTCCTGTTTCTTTGATTATTTGGATTTGTAGTTTAACGAATAAGAAAAGAAGTGCATTTTGAACGTTACCAGCCCATTTGAAAAATTGTCGTAATAAGCAGCTTCTAAAACAGGGAATGCGTCATTTCATGATACTTATCTCTGACTGACTAGGAGATGACTGAAGTTCAAATGCTGACCGCATTTGATATTTGTCTGATTGAGCTGCGCCGACGCAAGAACCGCATTGGCGCATTCCACGAGCCTTTGATGCAGACCCTTTGTGCTTCATGGGGCGTGCTCAATTTATCGAGGCGATACTCGATTGTCGCTATCGGTGCAGTCAGCCTATCGGAAGCCATTGTTGTGCAAAATGGGACTGTACCGTTCGACGATAGAAATTGCAGTGATTGTAGCTGACAGATCACCAGCAGCTTCACATGAGACAAGATTATCGTTCGTTATGGCAGACTGACGTCATTTATACTGGGCTGAAACAACACGAAATTATTGTTACTTCAAGTTTTGGTTTTACTTGGTTTTAGAGTGGTATGAGTTTTTCATTTGTATTTCTGCAGCGTCTGTACTGATTTCTTTATTGAAGTTTGTTCCTAGTTCATGATAGGCAGTATATGTTGTACAGCTAGCAGAGATCACTGTTAACTAAAATACTTTAGTTTTGCATCTAGGGTAGTATCGTTTTAAATGTAATCAACCAACCAAGATAAGTGTAATAAGAGACCTAATTAGTTTCCGGATGCTGCCGAGACTAAACTGAGAAATCTGAGAACGCATGCTATTTGTTGGCAGTGTATTTCACATTCTCCCTCTTGTCGTCAAGTACACAAATGAAGAGTCAACCTACAGGCACAATCGATACAGTTCTTATTAAAATGTTGGACTTCACAGTTTCACTTTAGCAAAAAGCATTCATACTATAGCTACACATTTCAGAAAATTCCTCTAAATACAGCAAGTAAATCAGCCTTTCTGTTTCTCACAGTCAACAAAGCCGTACGGGTATTAATATTTAATCTTTATAGCTACAAATTTATCTATATTTAAGATACAATTAAACATAAAAATTAGAATTGGAGACCAGAAGAATGGTGTGTCCAGACGGTCATTGGGAGTATCCAGAAGGAAATTATGTAACGGACAGGTTTTACTACGAACTGATGTAGACGGGTCATTAAGAACTAACGTCGAATGGAAACAATTACTATGGTGCTCAAATTTAAAAGACGATAAACGTCAGTCGCAGAATCTGTCACTTAATGGAGCAGATCTAGATTCCGACTGTTACATAGTCATTATCGGTGCCAAAAATACAACCCAGTGAGGGCGTCTCGTCGTTCTTGCGACCACGTTCTTGTACTACCTTACTTCACTCTATATTTCCAGAGTTACTTACAATGTTTTTATACTTTTTGACACACATTAAGTTATATGTCGTAGGAAGCTTTTGTAAATGGATTTTAATCCATTAATGTCAAAATTAAATGCATTGTGCATTTGTCAGAATCTTACTCTACAGGTCCTTTATGACCTTATTTGCACGTAAGTTTTGCTCTTAGTTTTTACCGATTTATATATTCTCTGTGTAATTTGTAAATCCTTGACATATAAGAGCCATTTACCAGGTACGTTCCTACTAAAAAAATTTAACATAGTTTCTTGGATGTATATTCCAAGAGAAGGCACCACGGGTTCTCAACAATGCATGTTGATGCTGTTTCCTGTGGTCGTAAGCAACAGCCTCAGTTTTGTGTCAGTCACGCAAAGGCTTGTGTCATTTACATTGTTTATTCTCTGGAATGTTGCAACCTACGCCACTCTTTGGTAACTGGCATGTTATTGCTATGCACACACTTATATGGATTCTTGTACCTGTGGTATTACACATATTTGTATATGTTGTTGATTCTATCTTTGTATTTTTGGCAATGATGATGACTGTGTAGAAGTCTAAATCTAGATCTGCTCCAATAAATAAATAGTTCTGCGACTGACTGCTGTCATTTAAATCTCAATACTCAATTTTCGCTGCACACACAAGGATGTGATAGAGTCCAACTTAGTTAACATGGAATGTTCATGTCCAAAGGATGGATGAATCCAGGTTACCGGAGAAGATTATGCTGTTCGTACTACCACACCACAGACAAAGTGGAAGGCCAAAGTAATTTTGAAAGAAGTAATAGTAAAAACAAAGAGCAAGATATTTCAGAGGAGATCAATGGGACCATAGAGAATCGTGTACACTGCACTCTAAAATCGGTAGATGAGTTTCTTATTTTGACAACAAAACAAGTGGCGATGTTCAAAGTACGGGGCATATAAAATACGGACTGTCAATGAAAAAAAAAATCACTTCCAGAAAGGACAAATTTTTGAAAATCGAATATAAATGTAAATATTAGGAAGTCTTTTCAGAAAACAGTGAAATGTGGACGCTAAACAGTTCAGAAAAGAAGGAAATAGAAACTTTTTGAAAGTGGTGCAACAGGAGAATGATAAAAATGTTGGGTCTAGCCCACTCAGCTCGTTTAGGGTGCTTGAGGGACGCTGCGTTCTCGGAGTTCTTTTACCAAGTCTGCTGTATTGTCTTTTGCTTTGAATGCAGACAGTTACAACACATTGTCCTGAATGTTAAAGCCAAACAACTCAAAAGAACAAGACGAAATATGTTCTCACACTCACGTGATTGTAGTACACTAAAAGTCACTGTTCGCGTATGCGAGCTATACATTGCAGGCAAAGTACATGTTCTGAGAACGGGAATGTCTTGTCCATTATAAAGCTTCAGTTGCGTGCTAGTTGTAGACAAGCATGGGGAGCCTAACAGTTCATATGTGCGACGATTGAGGAAAGTGACAGAGGCACCCGTGTCCAACTGAACTTCCACACGTTTCCCATAAGTAAGTAAATGAACAAAACGTTTGTTTGACGTGTCACTGATGAAACTGCACGCTTGCTAGTTGCACACTTGGAATATACTCGATTAATAACATGGGCCTTGAGACTTTTTGTGAGTGGGCCGAATTCTTATGTATGTTCCGCTGCAAACATACGGATTGCACTTGTGCTTTCCTACCACAAGCGTAACACTGAGCTTGTGGGGAGGGACAGTCTTGGCGTTTGTGCCGTGCATAACAGCGAGAGTAAGACTTAATTCTGTTCGTCTGTGTAGCCACCTGTTTAGCGAACTGCTTATGCGGCTTGGAAAGTTGTTTACTCGGCTTGGATAGCGCACGCTGGCGGTACGGAATGGGACGATCGCCACTATGGGTCTCAACCCGACAAACAGCTGGCTGCTCAAATGTATGAGGCACCGGATTCGTAGTGATTTCTATCTCACCGTCTATGGCCGTCCTATCGCCCTCACTCCCACCCTTAAGTACCTTGGCGTCACCCTCGACCGTCGCCTCTCCTGGACTCCCCATCTCCAGACAATCCAAGCCAAGGCACGTTCCCGACTCCATCTCCTCAAGCTCCTTTCCGGCCGCACGTGGGGTCTGGACCCCTCCACAATCCTCCACACCTATAAATCCCTCATCCGCCCTATCCTTTGTTACGCCCATCCAGCCTGGATCTCCGCCCCCCCTACCTTCTATAAATCCCTCCAAATCCTTGAACGCCATGCTCTCCGCCTTGCCTATCGCATCCGTCTCCCCTCCCCCACGCGGATCCTGTATGATCTCATCCCCTTCCCCCACCTCCTCCTTTTCCTTGAAAGGATACGTATCCGGTACACCTCACGTAAACTTGATCCTCCTCACCCGCTAATTTCCCCGATCCTCTCCCACCCCCGCCCGCTGCCGCGCCTGTATTCTCACGTCCCACCCGGTTTCCATCTCTCCACCCTCCATACCCTCTCCCAAGGTGGCTTCCGCCAGCTCCCTCTCCCTGATGATGTCCTCGTCCCCTCCATCTACCGCTCCTATCAACATTGACCCTGCCCCGCCCCCCACTTCCCGTGTCCTTTCCTTTCGGCACCCTCCCTCCCTTCTCTTCTCTTCCCTTCTTTTTCCGTCTCCCTGTCCCCTCCCTTCCCCCTCTTCCCCCGGGTTTCCTCTCCCCCTTCCTCCCTCCCCCCTATCTCCCCTGCCCGTGGCATCTCTGCTCTCCCCTCTCGCTCTCCCACTCCCCTTCCTCCTCCTCCTCTCTTGGCAGGTCCCCGGACTCGCACACGTCTAGTGAACATTCGCGCGCCGGAGATCGTCGCCTTTTGTGTCTCGTGTGTGTGACGTCGTATAGTGTTTTTGGTGTCCGCCGTCCCACTCCTACGTTCACTTGTGCCGTCGGACTCATCAGTGTTTTGTGCGCCGTGCCGACGTGTTTTCAGTGTTGTTATCGTCACATGTGAACGACTCCGTGTTTTTTATGTCTCTGTGACCTCTCTCTTTTGCCCGTCACTTTGTTCATTGTCATTCACCATGTTTTATACTCTTGTAAAACGCTATGGCTGAAGAGCGGCGTAGTGTGCCGCTGCCAGCCTACCTGAGTTGTACAGGTTTTAAAATAACAATAAAGTAAAAAAAAAAAAAAAAAAAAAAAAAAAAAAAATCGTAGTGATCTAGCATTTGCACTACCTGCTGAAATGATGGATCGGATTGTTTCAAAATTTGTTCTCTGAGTTTGACATCAGGTACATTGTACACGATCACATCACGCGACATATCATCTGAACATAAAGCACTGCAAGCACATTTGAATTTGCGTTTCCTTGACATATCCTGCAAATCTGTTACCCACTCGTGATAAATTTGTTCTAACCGTTTTTTGCAATTGAAGAATTGATACCTAGCTGCTGCCACATTCACTTGATGGTCATAATAGTTAGCCAGCGAAGCAATAACACAGTCATACGCCAGTTCACTCGGGGGGTGGCGTTGGGAAAGAGTTTTAGAATTAATCTGAACACTGCACTTCCTACTGTTGATAATATATATGGAAGTTTCACAGTACCTGTGGCGCTGTGAGCAACCATATGGTGCAGTCACTCGAGCCATTCCTTGTCTTGTTCACAAAACTGTCGAAAAGGTGGTATAGCAGCTGTAATAGGCAGTGCTTGTTCCATCGGACCCGCAGCGTTGGCCAGTAGCTGCCGCACTGTGTTGAGTAGAGTAGATATCTACTGCGTCTGAAATTGAAACATTTGAATTAGCTGTGTGGCATCTGACGCTTGCGGCTGTGGCGCCTGAGCAAGGGGTGGGACAGGTTGGGTGGCCATATTGGAAGACACAAAAAATGGTTCAAATGGCTCTGAGCACTATGGGACTTAACATCTATGGTCATCAGTCCCCTAGAACTTAGAACTACTTAAACCTAACTAACCTAAGGACATCACACAACATCCAGCCATAACGAGGCAGAGAAAATCCCTGACCCCGCCGGGAATCGAACCCGGGAACCCGGGCTTGGGAAGCGAGTACGCTACCGCACGACCACGAGCTGCGGGCTGGAAGACACAAATGTAACAAACAGACAAAAATACGAACGAAGAAAGTTTCTGCAGCGCCCACCTCAAAACACTTATTAGCAAAAACGACAAGAGACTGCGCCCCTGCAAAGTAAAGTCAAGAGAGAAAAAATGCGCCAGCAAAAAAATTTCCGTGGCCTTCGGCACGGAGATCGTTTGGAAGGCGTCGTCGCCAGTTATTGGATCTCACCCACTCGTCTCGTATAGGGCCTAAGGGATGCAGCCTTCTCGGAATGCCATACAGCAGTTCAGGCAAATCACATTAGTAGTTTTATTTCTACAAAGCAGATTGACAATACTTAACTTGGAGATATACATGTAGTACCGTAGTCGCAAACGAAGGGCGACATGCAAACAGTTATATTCGTCGCTCTATACAAGTCCAGACAAGCAACTGTTAAGGATCACTACTAGCTGTTCTTGTAGCACGCTCCGCTAGGCAGTGCTAGAAAATATCTTGACAAAGGATGAGAAAATATTGCATGGAATAGAGGAGAAAAGAAATTTATAGCACAACTTGCCTAAATGAAGGGATCGGTAGGTAGAATGCATCCTGATTCCATCAAGGATCATGAGTTTGGTGGTGGAGAAAAATGTGGAGGAAGGGGTTAAAAATTATAGAGGGAGATCGCCTGCATCCTTAAGTTACTAGCATCAAACCAATCTTGGGACTGCAGACAACAACAACACTAACTTTTGTTTCATGATTTATATTGTTAACTATCGGAAAAAATGAATGCTTAAACGAAGAGTTCATTGGTTACTTGGAGACCATTTTCAGCCATTCATGGACTTCATGTTCGCAAACATCTATGGAATTTTTGTAGATGACAATGTCATCGGCCCACAGTTGTTCGCGTCTGGTTTCAAGAATATACTGGAAAATTCGAGTGAATTATTTGGCTATATAAATCTCCCGACACGAATCCCATCGAGTATTTATGGGGCGTAATCGAGAGGTCAGTTCTTGAACAAAATCATGCAAGGGCTACACTTTCGCAGTTATGGACGGACGGCTGTAGAGGCAGCGTGGGTCAATGTTTCTGCAGGGGACTTAACTACTGACTTCTTGAATACGTGCCATGTCGAGTTGCTGCATTACGTCGGGTAAAATGAGCTTCGACGCGATATTAGAATGTATTCCATGACTACTTTCACCTTATTGTATTAATGCGTGTTTTGATAGTACGCCGTTTGAAGGCAGCAGTGTACTGAAGATCTGTCGCAAACACATCACTGTAAGTACGATTTGTTATGATTAAAAGTTAGTAATTGGCAGATCACCTGGAAAAGTCCTTAGGGTGTTGTAAGGCGAATAATAAGTTACAAATCTTTAACATCATGCAGCGCGTCAGCAACCGTATATGTATAGAAAAAAAACAATTTTTTTCAGCCTTCAGTTGCAAGGTAATTTTTTACTCGTTTACCTAGGTTTCGATTCCATTAATGGAATCTTCATGAGAACAAAAGTTAAATTATTTTAAGAGCCAAACACTGGCCATGTCACAGATTAAAAATTAAAACAATAAAGACGCATAATCATAAGATTATGTCTGTCAAGATTAAAACCATTAAGGCGAACGTAGACGGAGCTACGCCGGCCAGACATAATCTTATGATTATGCGTCTTTATTGTTTTAATTTTTAATCTGTGACATGGGCAGTGTTTGGCTCTTAAAATAATTTAATTTTTGTTCTGAAGAAGATTCCATTAATGGAACCGAAACCTAGGGGTAAACGAGTAAAAAATTACCTTGCAACTGAAGGCTGAAAAAAATTGTTTATTTTCTGAATAATAAGCTAGTTATTGGCAGATCACCTGGAGAAGTCCTTAGGGTGTTGTAAGGCGAATAATAATAATGCTAGAAATTGTGTGTGATAACTGTGATCATGTGGCTAGAGATGTGCAGTTGTGGAGTCCAAGGAAGTAGGTTCACATTTGTAACATACTCTGGCAGCTTCTTATTCATACAATGGAATTATGTCTTTTAATATTCGATGTTATTTACTTACATGGGTGTGTTGTTCCAGCACTGAGTTTCCGCAGTTTCGTGACTTCAGTCGAATTAAGAAACGAACAACGAAAGTGCTGTGAGTGAAACAGCCAGCAATGACATTTACATTCTTGTCGCAAATATAGGACCGTTTTTTTTTTTCGAATGTGTCGTGATTTATGAAGGAGTAGTTAGGCAGGAACCTAAGAGCATACCATAAATTTCTGCGAATGAAATGAGCAGCAAGCAAATTATAGCCTTGCATGTCTTATAGCTGCAATCGAATCCCTAACAATGCTTTCGTAAATTTGGCTATCAGGACAAAGACAGCACCGCACGGTGAGCAATGGACGTCACGTGACCGATTTCCAAGTTCAGTAAAACAGAGGGATGCCACATGACCGATATCCGATTTCAGCCGAACGCCAGTCACAGACTGTGGTAGTTACTCATTTTAGTCAATCGTGTTTCAAAAAATATGTGTGAAATCTTATGGGACTTAACTCCTAAGGTCATCAGTCCCTAAGCTTACACACTACTTAACCTAAATTATCCTAAGGACAAACACACACACCCGTGCCCGAGGGACGACTCGAATCTCCGCCGGGACCAGCCGCACAGTCCATGACTGCAGCGCCTGAGACCGCTCGGCTAATCCCGCGCGGCACTCGTGTTTCAGAGCATCTTCCAGCAGGATAACTAAAAATGGTTCAAATGGCTCTGAGCACTATGGGACTTAACATCTGAGGTCATCAGTCCCCTAGAACTTAGAACTACTTAAACCTAACTAACCTAAGGACATCACACACACCCATGCCCGAGGCAGGAGTCGAACCTGCGACCGTAGCAGTCACGCAGGATAACTGTCTCTATTACAAGTCCAGAATGAACATGATAGTGAACTCACGTGGTTATCTTGTCCGCCATATTCGTGTAATCTGAAACCTATGGAAAACATCTGCGAAGCTATTTGGAGCCAACACTGCGCCCAGTAATCTCCGACAATTTGCTGAATAATGTATGGGTATTCAAGCGACGTGTGCTCTATTGCCTTCTCTTTCCCACCCCCACACCTTTGATATGTAGGTTTTTCTTACCCCTGCAGCGATTCTTTCCAGAGGTATGTGTGCCAAGTTTGGTTGAAATCGATCCAGTGATTTAGGAGGAGATGTGGATCATACATACTTGTAATACGTATGGATTTTACAAATGAAAAGACCCACAGCGAAGCAGCTGCTAAAGCTAAAACAAGAACCACTAAAACCCGTATACGGTGCAGCAAGTATGTTGTTCCCCGGCTCATGTCAGAAAGAAAAACACTGCCTATAATTTGGCCCGGCACCGTACTCGCTGTCGGCAGTTCGTTAATTAGCTGAAAACAATGATAACATACACATTCAGGAAAAAAATAAAGAAAACTCAGTAACATGTAAAATGAAAATGTTAAGAGTCATGTACAGTAGAAAATTTCGTGGTAGGCCGTGTGCCACGTTACCCGAACAGTTTTTTTACTCTTGTAGTCTCGTTGGAGAGGAACTGGCAGCCGTTCCCTATTTCTGCGAGATCGTTTTCGTGTTATCCGCGAATTTTGCAGATAAGCCACTCTCCAGCCAGCGGTTCATTCTGCAACAATTTCCCACTAAGATGTATTTTGGCGAGCGGCTGATTGTCGTGTCTGCTGCTTGCTTTCTGGCTTAATGTTCCTTCCAGGAAGCCAATCTCGGGCTCCATAGAGTGCACGCAATTTCCTCGCTCCTCCCCCGCCCCCTCTGCCCACCGCCTCTTATGGACCCGTCCGGAGCTGCTGCGCCGTTCTTTCATAACTCCCACCTGCAATCCTGCCCCCCCCCCTCCCTCACCCTCTCCGCAACCCAGTAACCCCCTCCTATGTCCCCCTGCCCCCACCCCCTGCCACCCACTTCTCCACAAGTAAGGCTACAACGTACAATCTTAGAGGCGGCCGGCTTTCCTGACTTCAGCTTAAAAATTGCTTAATCTGCAACAGATTACGAATCATGAATCCGTCGACAGTTTCCCGTTAAGCCAGAGATAATTTTAATAGAAGAGTACTCGAAAGAAACAAGAGTAACCTGAAAAATTGCGATCGCGACTTCCTTTTTACTTCTCTGCGGATATTTCGCCCTACAGCAGGCTTGACTTCCCATCAGTTCGTTGTAAAGAGGTAGGATAACTTTTTAAAGTCAACTAGTGCTACCACTAACGCGAAATTATTTCCCTCTTACGGGCGTGTTTCTGTTCTTGCCACAGTGAAGCAGCAGTAATGTTGGTCTTCACGTATGCTACTTTTGTGTCTGTTAAGGTTTCACATTACACTCGTTAGTTCATGAAGGATTTCAACTGAGCCAATCACCTACAAATTTGTAATACTGAGGGGACGACCATATGCTTACTTCTGCAAAGTCTGTTCATACTGTTGCAGGTTACGAATTTTTCTCGTACTTCACACCAGGCTCACATCGTTGCTTAAGACGTAACGCAGATGGTTACTTGCCCCGTCAGTGATATGTAATTTCCTTCACTTATGAGACCCTTCTGATGAACTGTGACATAATAAAGATCACCTCTCTGGTGCCTTTACCTATCCTAAAGCCAAGCTGAACGTCATCCAAATTGAACATGTGTTAGATGACGACCAGTTTGGCTTTAGGGAAGGTAAAGGTACCAGAGAGGCAATTCTGACGTTGATAATGGAAGTGAGATTAAAGAAAGATCAAGACACGTTCACAGGATTTGTCAACCTGGAAGAAGCGTTCGACGAAGTGAAATGGGGGAAGATGTTAGAAATTCTGAGAAAAAAAGGGTAAGCTATAAGGAGAGACGGGTAAAATACAATATGTAAAAGAGTCAAGAGAGAATAACAAGAGTGGACGAGCAAGAGTGAAGTGCTCGGATTAAAAAGCGTGTAAGACAGGGATGTAGTCTTTAGCCTCTACTGTTCGATCTGCACATCTAAGTAGTAAAGATGGAAATAAAAGAAAGGTTCAGGAGTGGGATTAAAATTCAAGGTGAATGGATATCAATGATAAGATTCACTGAAGACATTGCTATCTCGAGTGAAAGTGAAGAACACTTACATGATCTGCTAAATGGAATGAACAGACTAATGAGTATAGAATATGAATTGAGAGTAAATCGAAGAAAGGCGAAAGTAATGAGAAGTTACAAAATCGAGAACAGCGAGAAACTTAACATCAGGATTGATGGTCACGAAGTAGATGAAGTTAGCAATTCTACTGCCTAGGCAGCAAAATAATCAATGGCGGACGAAGCAAGGAGTCTCCAAAAGCAGACTAGTACTGGCTAAAACAGCATTACTGGCCAAGAGAAGTGTATAAGTATCAAACATAGCCCATAATTTGAGGAGAAAATGTCTGAAAATGTACGTTTACAGCACAGCATTACTTGGTAGTGAAACTTAGGCTGTGGGAAAACCAGAATGGAAGCATTTGAGATGTAGTGCTACACACGAATACTGAAAATTAGGTGGACTGATAAGGTAAGGAATGAGGAGGTTCACCGCAGAACAGGAGAGGAAGGGAATGTTTAGAAAACACTGACAATGATAAGGTACAGGAGGATAGGACCTGTTAAGACATCAAGGAATGACTTCCATAGCTATATATTGAGCTGTAGAGGGCAAAAACTGCAGCGGAAAATAGAGATTGGAAAACATCCAGCAAATAATTGAGAACGTAGGTTGCAAGTGCTACTCTGAGATGAAGAGGTTGGCACAGGAGGGGATTCGCGGCCCGGCGGGCCGCATCAAACCATTAAGAAGACTGACGGAAAAAAAATAATTAAAAAAACAACTCGCATTGTTACCTTTCCCAGTCCAAACAGTGAGTTACGCATGTTGTTGCGTCGGTGTGATCTCATTGAGTACTGAAATGCTATGGCCAATCATCTAACTGCTAGATAAGTAAATTTTTGTGAAGAATATATCATCAGTAAAGAAAGTACGCAGCAGTATTGTCTGCCTAGATGAACTAGAAGCACATTGGACGCAAAGTTTCGGACGTCGAAGGACATGATGGTTTTCGGAGTAGGCTGTGCAGCCTACCCCATGAAATGAAGGTGATGATAAAGAATCAATACAAATAAGTGAAACTTGCTTTACTTATGAATCAGAGGGAAGGAAAAAGTGAATATCTTCCTGTTTAAAAAATTCTGACTGTAAAGTGGGTTACCATTTGTCTTATTCTAATTTCCTCATCAACTTTAGAAATTTTCCAAAAAAATTTTGGTTTGCGAACATATTCATGCTCTTTTTAACATCCACTCGCTCACACCCAGTAGTCCATAGCTGCACTCCCACTGGCCCATTCTCACTCACTCATTAAGATTAATTCATTGACATTATCTTTTTGTGTCTCCCCGCCAGGTTAACCGAGAGCGCACATGTGCTGCTCCCCTGGACTCAGGTAGGCGCACCAGCCCCGGATCGAATCCGCCTGGCGGATTAACATCAAGTGCCGGTATGCCAGCCAGCCTGGATGTGGTTTTTAGGTGGTTTTCCACATCCCACTAGGTGAATACCACGATGGTCCCCATATCCCGACCTAGTTACACGACTCGAAGGCATTTGAAAACATGTTCGCACTATTTCATGGCTTACACTAGATGCAGACAGCTGGGGTACACTAATTCTGTCCTGGGGGGGGGGGGGCGAGGTAGTGACAGGAATGGCATCCGGCCACCCCTTGACACAAACACCGCCAAATCCATAGCAACAAGGCTGACCCTATGTTGCAGTGGGACAAAGGCCCAAAGGAAATCAAATGATCTCTTTGCAAGTGTTTGGAAATTAATGGTAAGTATCTGTGTCACCAAACTGCTGAGGTAATAGGACACTAGAATTACACACTACTTAATCTAACTGAAACTAACTTACGCTAAGAACAACAGGCTCACCCACGCCCGAGAGAGGACTCAAATCTCTGACGCGGGAAGCCGTACGAACCGCGACAAGGGTCCTCAGACCGCATGGCTACTTTGCGTCTGTCTAACTGTCGCTGTCTCCTGTCTCACTGCCACTGGTCTGTGTGGCGTCACCGCCAGACACCACACCTGCTAGGTGGTAGTCTTTAAATCGGCCGTGGTCCGTTAGTATACGTCGGACCCGCGTGTCGCCACTATCAGTGATTGCAGACCGAGCGCCGCCACACGGCAGGTGTAGAGAGACTTCCTAGCACTCACCCAGTTGTACAGCCGACTTTGCTAGCGATGGTTCACTGAGAAATTACGCTCTAATTTGCCGAGACGATAGTTAGCATAGCTTTCAGCTACGTCATTTGCTACGACCTAGCAAGGCGCCATTATCATTTGCTATTTATCTTGTGATGCATGTGCCTTCAGACCGATGTTCACCAATTATGGATTAAAGTTAAGTATTCCAGAAGCTACGTACCTTTTTTGCTAGTCTCAATTCCTTGTCATTTTCCAGACCTCACGCCAGCCTGCGTGAGCTTAAACGCGTGCCTTTCGGCTTCCTGATAGTGGCTTGGCTGTCTTGCCAAGCCACAACAGTTTGGCGACGAGCCAATTCGCGTTCGTAACTATACTGCCCTGATTTACTTGTGTAATGGCTTCACCACAATCTCCAGATGTACTGTCCGAATTTTATCGCAGGCCTTACTGGATGCCCTTGGACAGCTCATTCAGGGTCAACGTGCACTGCAAAACGATGTGGCAGCCGCCGCTCCACCGCTACCGCAGCCACAACACGCAGTTGCACCACCTTTTCGTCCTTTTGATGCTGCACTGGAAAGCTGGACGGAGTGGTCACGCCAATTTGGATTCCATCTCGCCGCCTACAGAATTCAAGGTAACGAGCGGCAGCCTTTCTTATTATCATGTGTCGGAGTGTCCACATACCGTGTGATAGTCAAATTGTTTCCCCGACGCGACGTAGCAACTCTGTCCTACGAAGAAATTTTGTCTACATTAGATGCTTATTTCAAAGAATCAGTCAATGTAGTTGCCAAACGGTATACCTTCTTTCATACAAAATGTACGGCAGGTCAGACTAATCGAGAGTGGGTTGCAACCTTGCAAGGCCTTACTAGGGATTGTGCTTTTGAGTGTCAATGTGGACTCCCTTATTCAGATACTATGGTACGTGATGCAATTGCACAGAACGTTTCTGATGTTCGTATAAGGGAACAGATTTTAAAACTAGTCAATCCCTCCCTTCAACAAGTGATGGACATATTGGATCGGCAGGACACACTTGACTTTGCTCAGGAATCACTTGAAACTTCGCCACCCGTGTGTCAGGTAAACCGTCCCGCCGGGCGAACTGCACGGAACAGTAAACGGTCCTCGCGTCTGGCCGCGCCAAAGCCCCCTGGCTCTCAGCCACGTGTACCACGCCAGCAAGCAAATGCAGTGAAATCATGCCCGCAGTGTGCTACTAGACATTCGTGTGAGAATCGCCCGTCATGCCAAGATATTTGCTTTTTCTGTAATAAAAAAGGACATGTTCAAAGTGTTTGCCAGAAAAAGCTCCGATCGGAAACTCAAAACCAGTCCAGGCCCTTTGCTTCGCGCCGTAATCGGAATCGAACCAAGGATACTCCGGCTCGTGAACCTTCGCCCATGGAAATTCATGTAGTTCATTCCACTCCACCCAGTGCCACTCTCTCTAACAGTGACTGTGTTCGTCCCACAACTAGTGTGCGTCGACGTCGCCAGAAATCACGTCAAGTCGCAAGTGATTATGTCCCACTGTCAGTTCACGTTGCACGAGACAGTCGCTCTTGTCGTCAACAGGACAATAAACTTTTTGTCGACTTGGCCATTAACGGCAAAGTGATACCATTCCAGCTCGATACCGGAGCTGCAGTTTCCCTGATCAGTCAGGACACGTACAAACAGCTGGGCACACCTCCGTTGCGTGCCGCAAATGTTAAGTAGTTATTCAGGACAAGCTATCCCTGTGTTAGGACAGTGCAGCCTTCTTGCAACATACAAGGGACAAACAAAACTTCTGTCATTGTACGTCCTTCGTTCTTCTTCTGCAGTGAACTTGTTTGGTTTAGATTTATTTCAGTTGTTTAACTCGTCTATAGTCAATCAGGTCCTATCAGTGAACCAGACTGTGCCTTCAGACAGTGTTTCTCCTCTATGTGAAGAATTTGCAGACATTTTTGCACCGGGCCTTGGTTGCGCTAAGAACTATAAAGCACATTTGGAACTGAAAGAAAACACGCAACCGAAATTTTTCAGAGCGCGCAATGTTCCCCACGCATTGTGTGATGAGGTCGCAAGAACATTACACGATTTGGAATCACAAGGTGTAATTGAACGTGTGCAGGCTTCTCTCTGGGCATCACCCTTAGTAATTTTGCCAAAACCTTCCGGAAAATTGAGACTTTGTGTGGACTTCAAGGCAACAGTGAATCCACAACTAGTGATTGCAACTTCTCGTTTACCCCGCCCGTAAGATCTTTTTGACAAACTGTGTCCGGGTAAATATTTTTGGAAGTTGGACCTAGCAGATGCGTACTTGCAAATACCGGTGGACGAAGAATCCCAGCGCGTTTTGGTGGTTAACACGCATCTTGGTTTGTATCGATTCAAACGACTGCCATTCGGGTGTGCATCCGCCCCTGCATTGTTTCAGCAATATCTACAAACTGTTTGTGCCTCGGTCCGTACTGCAGCAAACTATCTGGACGATATTGTGATCTCCGGAAAGACGGAAGAAGAACATTTAGCCCATCTCAAAACATTATTTCAGGTCTTGCGACAAAATGGCCTTCGCTTGCGGAAGGACAAATGTGTGTATTTTGCTCGTGACTTACCCTATCTGGGCCATGTACTCAATGCCCAAGGCATACATCCCAGTCAAGAGCACCTCCGTGCCATACAAGACTTGCCTTCGCCGCAGAATTTGAAGCAGCTACAGAGTGTGCTGGGAAAAATTAATTATTATCATCGCTATGTGCGCCACGCCTCTTCCATTTCAGCTCCGCTTCATCGCTTACGCCGTAAGGGTGTTCCGTTCGTCTGGACGACGGAATGCGAACGCGCCTTTCGCCAGTTGAAATCGGCGTTGCTTTCCAATACTTGCCTTACGCCATTCGATCCCCAGAAACCCCTTTTGTTGATGGTAGATGCATCGGATTTCGGGATCGGTGCTGTGCTTGCGCACAAAGATGGATCGCATGATCGCCCTATTGCCTTTGCGTCCAAATTGCTCTTGTCTGCCCAAAGAAATTATTCACAGATCGAGAAAGAAGCTTTGGCTCTCGTATTTGGTGTTACAAAGTTTCATGATTTCTTGTATGGCCGTCACTTTACCATCATCACAGACCACAAACCTTTGACATCGCTTTTTCATCCGACCAAGCCTGTACCTCCACGTACAGCGCAGAAATTCATTCGCTGGTCTATTTTCCTCTCGCAGTACCGCTACGATATCCTGTATCGGTCCACTGCTAAGCACGGAAACGCCGATGCGTTGTCCCGTTTGCCTATTGCTGAGAATAGAGCATTCGATTCTTCCGAACTTGCTTGCATGTTCATTGATGCGGAAACCGATGACGTGGTCGAATCGTTTCCGATTGATTTTCGTCGTGTAGCTACGGCCACAGCTGCTGACCCTGTCCTTGCTACCGTTCTGCGTTTTGTTGCTACGCAGTGGCCCTTGTCAAAGTCACGGATCGGGGATCCGGTGGTTCGCAGATTTTTTGCTCACCAGGAGAGACTTTTTGTACGACGTGGTGTTTTGCTGTTGCGTTCTGATAATGATCAGTCCCGGGTCGTGGTCCCACGTTCGTTACAGTCCTCTGTCTTACGACTTCTCCACCAAAGACATTGGGGGTATAGTGAGAACGAAACAACTTGCTCGTCAGCACTGTACTTGGTTCGGAATCGATGCTGCGATTACGCATATGTGCTCTTCTTGCATGGCGTGTGCCGAACAACAATCCGCACCACCGCGGAAATTCTTTGCATGGCCAAAAACCACTTCCCCTTGGCAACGCGTACACATCGATTTTGCCGGTTCCTTCTGGAATGCTCGGTGGTTGGTTCCGGTCGATTCATTCAGTAATTTTCCTTTTGTTGTCCGGATGTCTTCCGCGACGTCTTCTGCCACCATCCAAGCGTCATCCGCTATCTTTTGCATTGAAGGTCTTCCACAGACTATTGTTTCCGACAGTGACCCACAATTCATGTCCGCAGTATTTGTCATTCTGCAAGGCCAATGGCATTCAACATCTGACGTCCGCGCCGTTTTCGCCACAGTCAAACGGTGCCGCTGAACGATTGGTCAGGACTTTCAAGTCACAGATGTTGAAGCTGAAAGAGTCGCATTCTCGGGAGGACGCGTTATTGCTCTTTTTGTCCTCGTATCGTTCTCAGCCTCGAGATGGTCGCTCGCCGGCTGAGTTGCTTCACGGTCGCCCTCGTCGCACCTTGATGTCTTTGCTACATCCGGCGCATCAGGTTCCTGTGCAGCGGCAGACACCTGCTTTTGCCCCAGGCGGCGTTGTCTACTACCGCAACTATCGAGGTTCACGGCGTTGGCTCGCAGGGCGCATTCTTCGCTGCCTCGGCCGCGCTATGTATCTGGTTTTGGTGGCCTCTGGTGAGATGCGTCGGCATCTCAATCAGCTGGGCCTCTGTCGTCGCACGGGATCTGCCGCTCCCCGTCTGCTTTCAGCGACAGTGCCGTCCGGTCAGCGCCCTGGGGACCCATCTACTGGCTCGCCTCAGTCCCTGGTGTTACCGACGCTGCCTTCCATTTTGCCCCATGGCGACGCGCCGCCGCCGCCGCCGCCGCCGCAGCCGCCGCCGCCGCCGCCGCCTGTTCTCCCGCCGGCGAAGCCCGCAGTGGACGCGTCGCTGCACCCGCCGGGCGCCTCCATGGGTCACGCGCCGCCGATCGCTTCCCGTGACCAGTTGTCCTCCGCCATGGAATTCTTGCCCGCTCCGGACCATATGTCGTCTTCGCCCGTCGGGTGCCCCGGCTCGATGGAGGTCGACCCTTCGGCCCCTCCTGTCTCTCTACGGGCGCATACACCGCATGTTGGCGTGCACCCTGAAGCAGGTTTTCAGGCGTTTCCTAGCTCCCCTCGGGCCGAATGGCAGAGTGCGGGTGGCACAGCCTCGCCTGTTGTTAGGCTCCCCACCTCGTCGCAAACGCCAACATGGGGGCCTCTCCACGGCGGGCGGAAGCCTTATACCACAACCGTCCGCCGATTTGCGGGGGAGGAATGTGGTGTCACCGCCAGACACCACACTTGCTAGGTGGTAGCCTTTAAATCGGCCGCGGTCCGTTAGTATACGTCGGACCCGCGTGTCGTCACTATCAGTGATTGCAGACCGAGCGCCGCCACACGGCAGGTCTAGAGAGACTTCCTAGCACTCGCCCAGTTGTACAGCCGAATTTGCTAGCGATGGTTCACTGACAAATTACGCTCTAATTTGCCGAGACGATAGTTAGCATAGCTTTCAGCTACGTCATTTGCTACGACCTAGCAAAGCACCATTATCATTTGCTATTAATCTTGTGATGCATGTACCTTCAGACCGATGTTCACCAATTATGGATTAAAGTTAAGTATTCCAGAAGCTACGTACCTTTTTTGCTAGTCTCAATTCCTTGTCATTTTCCAGACCTCACGCCAGCCTGCGTGAGCTTAAACGCGTGCCTTTCGGCTTCCTCATAGTGGCTTGGCTGTCTTACCAAGCCACAACAGTCTGTCCAACTACTACTGTCTCTTCTCATTGTAACTGTCTTCCTCTAGCTCTGTCTCACCGCTACTATCTCATTCATTCCTTCACAGTGCTAGTGTCTATTCTCACTGTCGCTATGTCACTGTTGTAGATTCTGTCTGCATTATCACTGGATCTCACCCACTTCCACTTCTCTTTCTCTTTATTCCTTTCCCTCTTGCACTGTCTCCTTTACTCTTTTCCTAGCACTATTCCGTGTCTGTTAACTATGTTCAACTGCCACTACGTCCCTCTCTATTTCTCACACCTGGCTCTTTCTGTACCAGAGCCACTGCCTCTTGTCTTCCAGTACTTATTGCTTTTCTATCACTTTGCCACTGCCACCGTCTCCTTCTCTCTGAGCATAAAGAAGTGCAATGGTGTTCTCATGCCAAAATTTTTGGTAGAATTTTTAAAGTTGATCAGAGCCTATTAAACAGGATGATATTCGCCTTTTTTGTGGTTCCCATCTTTTTCCTGTAGAGGGGTTACTCATATAAAAAGAACTTTTAGAAACATTTTGATAGTTTACTCATGTGAAATCGAAATAAAGTAAAACTTGTGGTGTCACCGCCAGACACCACACTTGCTAGGTGGTAGCCTTTAAATCGGCCGCTGTCCGTTAGTATACGTCGGACCCGCGTGTCGCCACTGTCAGTGATTGCAGACCGAGCGCCGCCACACGGCAGGTCTAGAGAGACTTCCTAGCACTCGCCTCAGTTGTACAGCCGACTTTGCTAGCGATGGTTCACTGACAAATTACGCTCTCAATTGCCGAGACGATAGTTAGCATAGCCTTCAGCTACGTCATTTGCTACGATCTAGCAAGGCGCCATTATCATTTGCTATTAATCTTGTGATGCATGTACCGTCAGACCGATGTTCACCAATTATGAATTAAAGTTAAGTATTCCAGAAGCTACGTACTATTTTTGCTACTATAAAGACCTTGTCATTTTCCAGACCTTACGCCAGCCTGCGTGAGCCTTAACGCGTGCCCTTCGGCCTCCCGTCCTCGTGGATTGGCTGTCTTGCCAGTCCACAAAAAAACTAATTTTATACCTCAGACCAGATTTTACGTGCACAAAAATGTTGCACGTATTTCAGTATTACAACATGGGTTTCCATAACGCTTCTGATGATAATGGAGAC
The DNA here is from genome assembly GCF_021461395.2 of Schistocerca americana. Taxonomy (NCBI): domain Eukaryota; kingdom Metazoa; phylum Arthropoda; class Insecta; order Orthoptera; family Acrididae; genus Schistocerca; species Schistocerca americana. Next base: position 308,962,133 of record NC_060125.1, on the reverse strand, counting down.
ATTTTACAGTGTGTTTCTAGGTGCTATGTCACTTTACAAACTACGTTTGGCTTCACACCGGATTTCATGTGCGTATTTTACGTGTACAAGTAGAAGACGAATAAAATACCAAGAAAATTTTCAATGTTTTTTGAGACTGGGATTTTAGGGATATATCTCAAAAATTACAGAAATTTTTTGTGCATATCTGCTTCGGAATCCGCGGCTAGGACTTGGTACACCAAAACCTCGGTTTTTGGGTGTTTCTCGATAACGGATAAAGATTTTTCCAAACAGGAAGATGTCACTTCTAGATAAATGCCTAAAGGATTTACACTTAAAATTTGAACAATTTCCTGCAGTCAGGTATTTAGACATCCACTGCTGACCGGCGAAGAAATGGTGAAAAAACATTTTTTTTGGGTTTTCTCAGAAATCGCCCATGAACTGAGTGGAGTCTCGATAACCCTTTAAGGCGCGCCGTAACTACCTCTAATGCAAAAAGAATTAACCGATTTGCTCTATTAGCCTAAGCTGGAGGTGGTGTACAATATTCAAATTTCGATACTGTACTGTAGGATACTTACAGCAAGACTTCTTTGTGTTAGGTATACAATTGTCCCTAGCCCAAGCGTTATCCGAAACACTTGACCCTACCTTCCTATCACCGACAGAGCCCGAGATATAAGGCCTGGAAAAACCCAGCGCTGCATTTTCGATCGTATTGATAGCGAATGATGTCGCATACATTCCGATTCTAGGGATACAAAAAATTATAAAAGGCATACAGCAATAAAATGAAATAAATCAACTCCAAGCTGAATTTTAACTGATAGTTACCCACTATATGAATCTTAAACGTTGATTACATGATGTATGCAAAAGGACTTGCCAGACTTCTAACAACAGTGTACCGTACCTCGCTAGAGGAGATAAACGTTCACGATTAGCAAACTGTGAAAGTTATTCTCGTTTCCAAGACAGGAAGCCGAACAGATGCACAATACAGTTGTCGTGTATCGCTGACGTCAGTATGTGTAGGAATCAGCTTCATTTCCGCGACCATTGATCGTGTGATACGCAACTTGCACGCAGTGTTCGTCCACGAGAAACAGAAAGTACACTGGTTTGCAAAACTTAAGAACGATGGTAGCTTCCGCATGATGTGACACTGCCAAGTGATATAGCTCGATGAAACTATGACCAGACATAGTAAGAACTACTATAGTATAGTGCAGAAAATAACTGAAAGAAATACGCAGTGAGATGAATAGAAATGACACTTTCATTCAAAGACAATAACTACACTGAAGACACCGCGTTTCTCGATGATTCCCTGGACATTACGAACGACGCGACATGGTTTTCAATAGGGTGTGTTTTCACCACGGATGGCAATAATTGCTCTGCAGTGTGTTCTGAAGCTGACCACGTGACTGATGAGGAATTCTTGAGGTAGAGCCTTCCATTGCTCCACTAGCGAGTTTGACAACCACTGAATGGTCGTGGTGCAAAAAGTTTCGCCAACGCATCCTACAGGTGCTCCAAGGGATTTAACTTGCGAGACCAGTCCAGTAGCCGTTCTAAGAACTCCACCTGTTAAATGGCGTCGCGCATTGATATCCATAAAAATAAAGTCAGGGCCGGATGCGCCACTGAAAAGAGGCACGTGTGGAGGAAGTACAGTGTCACAATAATGTTGTGAATGTATTGTGAATCTTCTGCTCAAATATTTGTAAGGCAGTACGCCTAAGGAACATTATGCTTTCCTGCACCATAACACCTGGGACACCAAAACGATCATGTTCCACAACGGTCTTTGATATCCACTGTAGTGTCTAGGAAGTCTACATACTCATTTCGCCAGACAAAAAATCAAAAAAGTCGTATTAATGAGTTTCATTGCAATAAGAAAATTACAGATACTTTGACAGTTACACAGATGTGTCGGATGCAAAGGGCGACGTACCAAATAATCAGTCTTTGCAGTGAGTGTTGATCTCTAACAGACAAAAATCTTTCCTAAACTGCTATCGATGTCGCTATCGTTGAGGCTGCTATCAAACTTTTTCTTAAAGATGCTATTGAAATGGACCGTCACCAGTTAGTCGCGGTGGGTATGTCCTTTCAAATAAGGGGCCGCTACTGTTGTGTTGTCGTCCTGGAAGGGTGGTCGGTCAGCGTGTGATTGGCTCACTTCTTCTCGCAGCCTTCTCTACTTTGTCATTCCCGAGTGGCGTGGCGGAGCTTGACTTTACGCCGTAACACTCACTTGTTCCCACCACTCGCCAAATGAGGGTACGTAGTACAAGCAGGAGCATTGTCGAACATGATAATTTTAATGGTCCAGGTGTTATGGTGTGGCAAGGCACAATGTTGGGTGGATATACTGACTCCAAATCTTTAAATACGGTAACCCACACGTCAACGTTATTGTGACACCGTATTCCTTCCCCATATGCTACATTTCACCGGTGCAACTTCCCCTGGCTTCCCTTTGATGGATGACAAAGCACGACCGCATCAAACAGCGTGGCTGGCAAAGCTCTTGGGAGGAAAGGATATTCGGCGAATGAACTGACCTTCCCGTTCCACCGACTTAATCCAATTGAGGACGAGTGGGATGCGTTGGGGAGACATATTTCAGCACGTCCACACGCACCAGCGATCATCCAGCAGTTGCCAGCAGCTCTGGTGTATGAATGAAGCGCCGTACAAAGAGAACCCCTTGCCAACCTTGTGGCCAGTAGGGGCGCAAGCTGCAGAGCACGCACTGCCGTTTCATTTCTGTTCGTATCATTACACATTTCTATCAGTTGCCCTCTGTGCTATACTGTAACATTTCTATCTCTGTATAGTCCAAGTTCCATCTAGCTGTGTTACTTGGCAGTGACATCATGCTTTACTGTCGTCTGTAGGAGTTGCATACTACTGTGTTCATCGTTTTAGACATAGGTGTTACTATGGTTATTGTGTTTAATGTTTCCAATGACCAAACCATTATTAATGTCACGTTTTCATTATAAAATAAATGACATTTCGCTAGATATCATGATTTTTGCAGAAAACGGTATTTCATTACTCAATTAAATAGGCTACACGAAGCTGGTATAATGTACATTTTGAAATTCTCTTCTTGACAAAACTTAAGGCGAACTGAGGACTCCAGCTATTTTCGTTGAAGTTCATTATAAACAAGTAAAACGTAGAATAGGTGTGTGAATACTTGTGCCTGGCTTGCTACGTCTGCTTATAAATCTTACCGATAGCTCCAAACATTTCATTGTCTGTTCAAACACAATCAAGGTAAACTACGCGTGTAACGTCTAAAATGAATGCTTAAATTGTACGAGTCACATAAATTGCGTGCTAGGAAAATGGATAGGGCTGGTATGAGAGTTCGTTCAAAGGATCAGTAGATGCACATAGGAAGAGAAATGAAGATATCAGACAACTTATATGAATAATTAACTCAAGTGAAAAAAATAGAAGATGAAGCAACAAATGTTGGATTCACATGACAAGTGTGAAATGAAGAAGGATCTCACAGGAACTGCTGATGTACAGTCGGAAACGCGGAAAATGAGGATGGCACCGTTTACGAAAGATGAGTAAACCAAGAGATTTCGGATGCCAAGAAAATAAGAAAGTGCTTCGGTTTCGTTTTCTCTGGCTCCTGAAGGTTAGGCAACCTCTTCGACATCGATTAGGTGAGGTTTGCCTGCCGTCAGATGCTGGGGTAACCCAGAGGCTGAATGTGTGTCGAAGTTTCTGACAGACAGATTTCTAACTTGCTTAACAAAGGGAAAATGATAGCAGGACTTGGGCTGGAGGTTCAAATGGTTCAAATGGCTCTAAGCACTATGGGGCTTAACAATTGAGGTCATCGGTCCCCTAGACTTACTTAAACCTAACTACTTAAACCTAACTAACCTAAGGACTTCACCTACATCCCTGCCAGAGGCAGGATTCGAATCTGCGACAGTAGCAGCAGTGCAGTTCTGGACCGAAACGCCTAGAACGGCTCGGTCGCAGCGGCCGGCTGGGCTGGAGGCAAATGAACGAAAGTGAGAGGCGCCTGGTAGAATTTTGCAGAGAGCGTATAATCATTGATAACATTTGCTTTTAGAATTATGAAAGAAGGTTGTGTACCTGAAGGGGACATGGATTGAGCACAAAGTATAAGATACCACCCCGTCCATGTTGGACTCTGATTTAGTATTTGCAACTAATAGAGAAGGTAAATTATCGTAGTAATCGGTGTCAATGAAAACAGTTCAGAGGTAGTAAAAGAGCTGTAATACAATGGTTTCGAAAGAATATTATATATTCAATACACACCGAGGTGACAAAAGTCATGCGATAGCGACTTGCGCATGGACAGATGGAGAGAATATCGTGTTCAGAAGGTATAAAAGGGGTGTGCACTGACGAAGCTGTCATTTATACTCACGTGATTCGTGTGAAAAGATGTCCGGCGTTATTATGGCCGCACGACGTGTAATTAAGACTTTGACTACGGAACAGTAGTTGGAACTAGACACATGGAACATTCTATTTTGAAAATGGTTAGAGAATTCAATATTCCAAGAACCACAGTGTCAAAAGTGTGAGGCATTGCCTCTCATCTCGGACAACGTAGTGATCGACGACCTTCACTTCACGACCGAGAGCAGCGTAGTTTGTGTAGAGTTGTCAATGCTAATAGACAAGCAAAATTGCGTGAAATAATAATCTGGGACGTACGACGAACGTATCCGTTACGACAGTGCGGCGAAATTTGGCGTTCACGAGCTACGGCAGCAGACGGCTGACGCTAGTGCCTTTGCTAACAGAACGACATCACCTGTTGTGCCTCTCCTGGGCTCGTAACCATATCGGCTGGACCCTAGGCGACTGGAAAACCGTAGCCTGATCAGATGAGTCCCAGTTTAAGTTGGTAAGAGCTAATATTAGAGTTCGAATGTGGCAGTGGCCCCACGAAGCCATCGACCCATGTTGTTAACAAGGCACTGTGCAAGCTGGTGGTGGCTCCATTATGGTAAGACCTGTGTTTATGTGGAATGGACTGGGTCCTCAGGTCTAATTGAACCAATCATTGACTGGAAATGGCTATGTTCCGCTCCTTGGAGACGGTCTGCAGCTATTCATGGACTTCATTTTTATGGAATGCAAATCGCCATGTCACTGGGCCACACTTGCTCGCGATCTGTTAGAAGAAAATACTGGAGAATTCGAGCGGATGCTCTGGCTACCCACATCATCCGACACGAATCCCATAGAAAATTTATATCACATAATCGAAAGGTCATCTCGTCTACGACTTCCGGGACCGACGACTCTTTCGTAATTATGGACGTTTATATATGCGGCATGGTTTAATATTTCTGCAGGTGAACGACTTGTTGAATGAATGTCACGTTGAGCTGCGGGACTATGTCGGGCAAAAGGAGGTCAGACAGGATACTAGAGGGTATCTCATGAATTTTGTCACCTCACTGTAGTTTCTGCACGCGTACAGTATCCTAATGTCACTGTGGTTTACAGTTTCCATTTTATCTCCTTCCTTTAATATATGGCACACTACCGGTCATTACATTCTCCAGTAAAATCCATAGGTGAGGCAATCGTATTTTAACACCTTGTTAGGCACACGTACGTATACAATCAAATTTGTAATTCGTTCGTTTACTAATATTTACAAAACAATTTTTAGCACCCGTGTTGTTATTACATCTGTGTAGGCATTTATGGCTGCTAGTGCATGATTTGCATATTTGTGGACCAAAAGGCAGTGAAACGCCAAAGCCAGTGCTTTCCTGGAATTAGGTTAAGGGTGAGCTTTTCTTTTTGTACGTTTTTCAGTTCTTTTAGTAAACTCGAATGTCATGTTTCACGATGTTTTGTAAGAGTACCATAATTATGTCTTTATTTCTCAGCTTTCGTTCTTGTATTAGTCTTTTAAGGGCAGTTTTTCTCGTCTCTGCGGCTTAACAAATGTTTTTGGTGTAGGCTTACAGCTTTCTTGCCTACAGTAATGGTTTCATAGGGTTACTTTTTTATGTTGCTCTTAATATTTTTAATTCGCCATTTTTTTGTTTAGATGATCATTGGAAAAAATTCCGAAATGTATATTCTTCTAAAATGCTTACATGAAACGTCTCGTTCATTGACTCACCGCTTTCTGCTTCCAGTACCTCTCAGATGTTGCCAATTTGTATTTGATCAAAGGACTGCTTTCTGGAGAACCCGTAATTGTCTTCCATTCCGACATGTAAGTTTTAAATTTGGCTCAAAGATGTCTAAAAACTTCCTCTTTAATGATGCAAGAGGGTGGTGCTCTGCGACGTCACCCTCGGGCTCGCCGACGCTTCACACAGCAAGGTGTTGCCAAATGCAAAAAAGAAAAAAAAAAAGAAAATTCTTGTAGGTGGCCGAGGAAAACATTTCAGATGCACCGACGCTCAGAATCGACACGGAAAGGTGGTCAGGAGGTGGCATAAAGGGCGTCAATGAAACCACCCCTTCCCTTGAGGCGTTGATTCTCACAAAATTCGCGGTCGAAAACGACAGATCGCACTGTCATGGCCCACAGGACGACGTTACTGACAATGTTTGGCACCTCTACCAACCCCTAAGCGTTTCACCTACTATAAAGACACCATGGGGTTGCAACCCTGTTGAACGTGACCTGACTGCTTTGGAGTATGGTGCGACTACGTTTTCGCTATTGTGTACAGGGTATTTATGTGTGTATGTATGTAGTGAAATGGGGACCTAGAATCGACGGAGAAGCTTCGTCCCCGCCGTAGCCCTCAGTGGTACACAACGCCGCAACAGGCCACAGTAGTCCACTCACCCCACCGCCGCCCCACACCAACTCCAGAGTTATTGTGCGGTTCTGCCCCCCCTAGACCCTCTCCGGGACAGTCTCATTCCAAAGGTGTGTGACCCCCATATTTGAGTGGTAGAGTAATAATGGTTCAAATGGCACAAGCACTATGGGACTTAACATCTGAGGCCATCAGTCCCCTAGAACTTAGAACTACTTAAACCTAACTAACCTAAGGACATCACACACAGTCATGCTCGAGGCAGGATTCAAACCTACGACCGTAGCAGCAGCGCAGTTCCAGACTGAAGCTCCTACACCCGCTCTGCCACAGCGGCCGGTTAGAGTAATTATGGTGTTATTGTGTACGCGTGCGCGGAGATACTGTTTGCGCAGCAACCGCCGACATAGTGTAACTGAGGAGAAATAAGAGGAACATGCTCACATTCGCCGAGGCAGATGGAAAACCGCCTCAAAACCCATCCACAGGCTGGCTGGCACACCGGACCTTGACACTAATCCAGGCGGATTCATGCCGGGTCCGGCACGCCTTCCCGCTAGGGAAGCAGTGCGTTAGACCGCACGGCTAGGTGGTCGGGCGGTATACGGGGTAGAACCACCCTACCTGTCAGAAACTGCGACATACTTTCAGCCTCGTTGTTACTGCAGTGCCTGAAGGCAGGTGAACTCCACCGAAAGGTTGTCGAGGGAGTTGCCTGACCCTGAGCCGTCAGATCAACCAGCTCAATGTGTGTGTCGAAGTTTCCGTGACGGTCTCAGTAAAAGTGCGTGGGTGATACTGAGAGTTTTAGCAAACTGTAGGGTATTAGAAGAACCCTTTGCCATACTACTCACGCACATGTTAATGTTGCATCCGTCCGTGACTACTATACACGATGGCACGAAAAAGGAAGGATGAAAAATAATGAAAACGGTTTTCTGCCTTGGATCACGTTCAAATTTCGTCGAATAGTTTAGAACGGTCCCATGAAATTCCACCCTGTATGGGGGAGCAAACAAGCAGTCGCGCTGCACTTCATAAGGGTCACATCAACTTAGTAGGGTAGCAGATCCATAATGTTCTTAGAGTAGGGTTGAAACGTCCTGGGGTTTCTTAGAGTGACAGACGCACTAAAGAATGCCGCTCTGTCGGCTATTGCACTGCGACTCCCGTCTTCGACAGCGAAATGTGTGGGGATCAACGCTCCAAGGGAAAGTGTGGTGTCACTGACGCGGCTTATGCCCCACCTTGAGGCCTTTTCGTACCGATTCTGAGCGGCGGTGTGTTTGAAATGTTTTTCTCGGCCACCCACATAAAAACCGTGCAGTTTCAACTCTGGGAGTCGCGGTTCTGACCTCGACCGTAGGGGTGTGAGATGGAGTGAAAGTTGGGCAAGAGGGAGTGTGACAACCTTTCCATCGCATGGTACGTCCACGGTGGCTTAAGCAGAATTGTGGTGAAATGTGGTGCTAATGTGGCATCATTAACCTCTCTTAAAGTTCACATGTACTTCTTAGCTGAGGCCTTTTTTTCGCAAGTGTCGACACCTTGCTGTTAGAAGCTTAATCGTGCCCGAGGGCGATATAGCAGGGCGCCACACTATTCCACCACAGAGGGAGCTTGTAGGCACCCTAGAGCTTAATATCAAACTTATGTGTTGGAATAGAAGGCATTAACTGGCTATCGAAGACGGGATCCTGTAATTCTGTTGTAGAGTGTACAACACCTTCGTGAACTCGGTCCATACAGTTCTATAACTCGGGCGTTTGCATAGGCAGACATGAGAATACAGTCATTTTTGCTGATAAAATTGGTCTTGTATCTCATAACTAAAATCTTGTTCTTGGTTGTATTGATTTAACAACTTTAGAGATCTCCTTCCCATTTTTAGACAGAGTATCATATTCGTCCATTGATCAATCCGCGGAGCCTAACTTAATTTTCTGCATCGTTTTGGAAGAGTACAGCTAGATATGTTATAGCAGGCTGTCTCGTAAAACAGCTTATACTATAACGTAATCCGACAATTCCAAAGAGGCATATAGTCTGCTACAGGTTTATGAACCTATGGGACTACGTGGGATAACTGTGCTAAAATAGACGCTATAATGAAATTTTCCGTCGCTACTCATTTCCGTATGAACAGTCGCTTTACAGATCCTGTATCGATTGCAGAACCACTAAGGTGAAATCCTGGAACAAGGTGTGGTCCGACGGGCCTAGATGAATTACTGATAATGCTCTCATATACACAAAAGATATGTTCCTTTCCGCGATATAAAATTAGCAACCGTTGTTAGTAATCTAGGCTATGAAGATGGAATTCGCTACCTTATCTCACGTCTGGTGTTACAAGAGATTTTCAGTACAAATCCGTAGAGCGCCTTCCCAAAGACTCATATTGTGCACTCTGCATTGGTGGATTTGATAATTCCTAAGTACTTAAAAGAAAAGATTAACTAGTATCAAAAGTTGGCGTCCACTGTTTCTGTATTTAGCTCGTTTATAAATACCTTTTCTGCTTCCACTAATAAGCTTCTTTTATTCATATTTTACAAGAAGTGTTTCGGGAAATGATTCCCATTTTCTAGTGTCTTACCTTTTTGTAATATGCCATTTTTACGCAATGTTTTCGTTGTGTGACATTCTGCTTTGTTTAATTGTCTTTACTGCAATCTATAAAAAACGTGCAATTTCAGTTGGATATCGATTTTATGAATGTAGTTAGTGCCGCAATTTGGAAGACCTTAGAATAAAGTTTTCCTAAGGTCCATTTGTGCAGAGTGTCTCACATGTCAGACATTACATACAATTTTCCGTGCACAGCGTACATCGAGAATAACTTACGTAAACAAACAGCTACAAAGATTATTTTAGATGTAGCTATAGAGATAATATTACAGGTCTTCCACAGAGTATGATATGCTTTTGTACAAAGGGTATTTATCATAACAGTATGGATCATTCTTTGTTTATATCAGTTTTACAATGGTACTTATTTCGATATGTTACTATTTTTATTTAAATACATTGTCAAAGCGTCTGAAGAAATTCACTGATTTACTTTCAAGTTCTTCGTTCTGTTTTCATATTTTCTGTAACATGAATACATCTGCAGCTCTTCTTGTTTTCACAGTCGCAGGCTTTCACGAAGCCATTTATAGTTGACAAAATCAGTTTACGTATTCCCCTGTGTATTGGTGATCGTGCTTCAGAGACTTTCATAACCCACTTTCTCACCTTTGAATTTTCGTTATCGTGTGCCAAACTGTTGTCTGCAGGCTGGGTGGGCCGCTTGGCAGCGTGGCCTGGCTTCCGCGTCTTCTCGCGCCTGTCTTACGCAATCTACCTCACCCAGTTCCCCGTCTACTTCTACAACATCGGAAGAACAAGAGCGCCGCAGTTCTACCATCATACAGCGCTGGTAAGTTTTATCCTCAGAAGATTGAGACACTTACATTTTTGCTGGAATTAATGAATCAACTAAAATCTGTGTTCTGAACCAGATTGCTCCACACACAACTCACACTGTCCCTGTTATGGTTATGCAGATTTCACCCTTCCCGTTCCCTCAGCCTGTCGATCGTCAGCAACATAAACGTGACACTGAGCTCTACACGCATTCGTCGCATACACTGGCCAGATGCAATATGAACCGTTCCTGTATCATGACTTAACTGAAACTCTGCCGTATTACACTATCCCGTCATATATGTATTCTGAAACCACGGTACTTCATTTGTATTTGACTGAAATTTAGCATGTGTAAGAGAGTTTGAAATGAGTAAAAAGACTACTGAAAACGTTTCACAACCTGTGTCTCAGCTCAATATATTTCATTTAAGTCGTTCTACCTAAGAACGCCTGAGTTGGGACACAGAGCTCAATTAACATTGTGCCCGAAGAAGGAAAGCCTTTCCAGTCAGGTGGATAAACAGCCTTATGGGTTCCTCTAGTTAATAACGCCACGCGAATTAAACTCTTTGTGGCAGTTGCGTTATCACGTTGCTGTCAGAGCGTGCACCACAGAACCATGCATGGGTAAGGAGTTCACGATTACATCTTATTAACTGTGTAGCCTCCCCACTATATTCGTTTCTGTACGAAATTTAGCTCAACTTTACCTCCCACTCTATAAAAGTCTATGTATTACCAAAACTATGTACTCACGAACTGTTATCCAACTGAAAGTCGTATGCAATCCTTTAGCTGAACAGAACCTAATTTGAACTGAACTGTAACTTATCTGAATAAAACTTGTCTTTATATTAAATGTACAACTGAAGTACAACAATTACCTGGCCCTAATCAAAATATCCACTGACCTCGCGTCTTCACAATTGTGGTCTCCTGCCCTCTCGTCTCGTATAGAGTGCCTAAAGGAAGTTGCGTTCTCGGAATGCTATACAACAATTGAAGCAAATAACATTAATAGCTTTATTTCAATAAAGCAGATTTGACAATACTTAACTTTGAATTTACAATGTTGTCGCAGGGGACGGGCAACATTCGCAGGGGATGGGCGACTTGCAAAAAATCAGAGTTCTTTGCTGTATGTGATGTCCTCGTATGCAGTTGGTATGGATAACACGTCACTGCTATCGTAGTGCTCTCCTAGTACTGTCCGCATCCTGTCCGCATACTGTCCCGAAGCTGGCAGGACTGGCGATTATATTCTCTTCTTTTAGAGGTCGCTCCTGCCGTGGTGCGGTCCTTGTCAGCGGGCTATGGGCTGACGAACTCTCACCGCCTTCTCTGCTCTTGCAACCTTCGTCTTCCTGCCGGTGCTTTCCGATAGTCCGGAACAACAACATCGTTGCAATTTTCTCGAAAACACAGCAAACATTAAGCACCCAGTGACCAAGCTAGATTTCTATTCTAAATAAAATATCCAAACTATATTCGAACTGTTAAATACGACTTGGTGAAATGTGGTAACATGTAGTAATAAACAGTGGAGTGGGGAGACTAACTGTTCCTATGAAATGATATTCGAAGACAACGATTTTAGAATGAAGTATGTATTGAAAAAAAAAAAAAAACAGTGTAAAACTTCGCATGATCTTCACAGATAACACGTCTGAACAATAGCACTATGATTAATAAACTGAACAATGATGTAAAGAGGATAGAATGTTAACAGAGAATTTGTGTAAAAATCAAACACCTCAATCAGTTAATACGTTAATGCATGACTCACGGAAGTGGTGTGGTCTTTCTCGAAGCGCTGAGCAAATGTACAAAGATAACTAGCTAACAATAGTCATTCTGAAAAACTAGCTGCGCATTTCTGCCGTCTTACTTCAAGCGTCTTCTCTTCAAAAATAATAACATTTTTAAATTTTATATTCTCTTCGCCTTCTAATACATACGTCTTATTCGTCCTTGCTGTCCTATATAATCAATCTTTCTTCATCTACCAGATACCATCGCAAGTCAACACAACACATTTGAATACGTCCATCACCAACCACACGTCAACTAAGAAAATATTAGACTGTGCCACGACAAGACCAAAGATTTTTCAACAATAACGTAATTTGCTCTTTCTCTGACATGCACATGGATAACATGTTTTTGTTATTGTGGCCTTCAGTCCAGAGACTGGTTTGATACAGTCCTCCATGCTACTCTTTCCTGCGCAAGCTTCTTCATGTCCAAGTAACTACTGCAACCTACATCCTTCTGAATCTGCTTAGTGTATTCATCTCTTGGTCTCCCTCTACTATTTTTACCCTCCACGCTGTCCTCCAATACTATATTGGTGATCCCTCGATGCCTCAGAACATGTCCTACCAACCGATCCCTTCTTCTTGTCAAGTTGTGTCACGAACTCCTCTTCTCCCCGATGCTACTGAGTACCTCCTCATTAGTTATGTGATCTACCCATCTAATCTTCAGCATTCTTCTGTAACAAAACATTTCGAAAGCTTCTATTCTCTTCTTCTCTAAACCAATTATCGTCCATGTTTCACTTCCATACATGGCTACACTCCATACAAATACTTTCAACAAAGAGTTTCTGACACTTAAATCTATGCTCGACGTTAACAAATTTCTCTTCTTAAGAAACACTTTCCTTGCCATTGCCAGTCTACATTTTATATCCTCTCTATTTCGACCATCATCAGTTATTTTGCTCCCCAAATAGCCAAACTCATATATTACTTTAAGTGGCTCATTTTCTAACTAAATTCCCTCAATATCACCTGATTTGATTTGACTAAATTCCATTATCCTCGTTTTGCTTTTGTTGATGTTCATCTTATATCCTCCTTTCAAGACACTGTCCATTCCGTTCAACTGATCTTCCAGGTCCTTTGCTGTCTCTGACAGAATTACAGTGTCATCGGCAAACCACAAAGTTTTTATTTTTTCTCGATGAATTTTAATTCCTACTGCAAATTTTTCTTTTGTTTCCTTTATTGCTTGCTCAATATACAGATTGAATAACATCGGGGATAGGCTACAACGCTGTCTCACTCCCTTCCCAACCCTGCTTCCCTTTCATACCCCTCTACTCTTATAACTGCCATCTGGTTTCTGTACAAATTATAAATAGCCTGCTCTCTGTATTTTACCCCTTCCACCTTCAGAATTTGAAAGAGAGTAATCCAGTCAACATTGTCAAAAGCTTTCTCTAAGTCTACAAATGCTAGAAACGTAGGTTTGCCTTTCGTTAATCTTTCTTCTAAGATAAGTCGTAAGGTCAGTATTGCCTCACGTGTTCTAACAATTCTACGGAATCCATACTGATCTTCCCCGAGGTCGGCTTCTACCAGTTTTTCCATTCGTCTCTACAGAATTCGCGTTAGTATTTTGCAGCTGTGACTTATTAAACAGTTCAGTATCTGTTCTGTTACCCAAGGATTTCTACTAGCCCTCATCTTTTTACCTGTCAGATCCTTTGCTGCCTTTATTATTTCATCTCTTAAAGCTACCCATTCTTCTTCTACTGCATTTCTTTCCCCCGCTTTTGTCAATAGTTCCTTAATGCTATCTCTCATACTCTCTACAAATTCTAGTTCTTTCAGTTTATCCAGATCCCAGCTCCTTAAATTCCCACCTTTTGACAGTTTCTTCAGTTTTAATCTACAGTTGATAACCAATAGATTGTGGCCAGAGTCCACATCTGCCACTGGAGATGTCTTACATTATAAAACCTTGTTCCTAATCTCTGTCTTGAAATGAAACGTAGTCCCATAATCCGTGACGGAGCATAGGGGAACGATGCGGGAGATCCGCACCGCTTTACTAGGCAAGGTCCTAGTGGAGGTGGTTTGCCATTGCCTTCCTCCGACCGTGATGGGGATGAATGAGATGATGAAGACGACACAACAACACCCAGTCATCTCGAGGCAGGAAAAATCCCTGACCCCGCCGGGAATCGAACCCGGGAGCCCCGGGCGCGGGAAGCGAGAACGCTACCGCGAGGCCACGAGCAGCGGTCTTACCATTGTATAATCTATCTGAAACCTTCCAGTGTCTCCAGGCCTCTTCTACGAATACAACCTTCTTTCATGATTTTTAAAGCGTTAGCTATGATTAAGTTATGCTCTGTGCAAAATTCTACCAGGTGGCTTCCCCTTTCATTCCTTACCCCCATTCCATATTCACCTACAACATTTCCTCCTCTTCATTTTCCTAATGTCGAATTCCAGTCCCCCATCACTATTAAATTTTAGTCTCCCTTCACTATCTGAATAATTTCTTTTATCTCATCATACATTTCTTCAATTTCTTCGTCATCTGCAGAGCTAGTTGGCATATAAACTTGTACTACTGTAGTAGGCGTGGGCTTCGTGTCTATCTTGGCGGCAATAATGCTTTCACAATGCTGTTTGTAGTAGTTTACCCGCGCTCCTATTTTTTATTCATTACTAAACCTACTTCTGCATTACTCCTATTTAATTTTGTATTTATAACCCTGTATTCTCCTGACCAGGAGTCTTGTTCATCCTGCCACCAAACTTCACTAATTCCCACTATATCTAACTGTAACCTGTCCATTCCCCTTTTTAAATTTTCTAACCTACCTACCCGATTAAGGGATTTGACAATCCACACTCCGATCCGTAGAGCGCCAGTTCTCTTTCTCCTAATAACGACGTCCTCCTGAGTAGTCCCCGCCCAGAGATCCGAATGGGGGCCTATTGTACCTCCTAAATATTTTACCCAAGAGGACATCATCATCACTTAACCATACAGTAAAGCTGCATGCCCTCGGAAAAAATTACGACTGTAGTTTCCCCTTGCTTTCAGCCACTCGCAATGCCAGCAAAGCAAGGCCGTTTTGGTTAATGTCAAAGGCTACATCAGTCAATCACCCAGACTGTTGCCCCTGCAACTACTGAAATGGGCTGGCCATAGTGGGTGAGCGGTTCTAGGCGCTACAGTCTGGAGCCGCGCGACTGCTACGGTCGCGGGTTCGAATCCTGCCTCGGGCATGGATGTGGTGATGTCCTTAGGTTAGTTAGGCTTAAGTAGTTCTAAGTTCTAGGGACTGATGACCTCAGCAGTTAAGTCCCATAGTGCTCAGATCCATTTGAACCATTTTGACCTGAAAAGGCATCTATAGTATACAAAAACCAAAATGACATGACTACCTGACAACTGCATTCCTCAGTCGTTTCTTAAAGGTTATGTGTCTACATTTTAGTTTTAAATACGAGTTTCAGTAGGCATTCGCAATAATTTTATTTGTGCTCCATAGTCGTAACCCTTACATTTACATCTTTCATTTCTTCTTTTGCTGATGAAGAAATTGTCCTTCGAAAAACGTACCCTACCAACCTGACTTGCTATTCTGTCTGCCTGTCTCTCTCTCTTTCTCTCTGACAACTTTCTGCAACCTTCCACTTCACCTTTCCTGTCTCCTGCTTGTTCATTTGCTTCATAATTTGCCTGTTTGGATTTCAATATCTTCCCATAGAAACATACATCAGCTGACTCCAGAAATTTTAATACGAGTTGCCCTTGATTCGACTTTCTCACGTGACCATACTTTTAGATATTTGAATTCTGTTTTTTCTTTTATTTTTTTATTTTTTTTATAGTTCGTTGCGTTTGGTCTGTGCGGGCGTCACAAGACATCTGTTCAAGTTGACCGGTGATTCCTTGACTCAGTTTTTTTGTTTTTTTTATTACAGAGAGCACACAGCCCTCTGACCGAACACCCTGAGCTACAGCGCCGGCAATTCTGTTAGTTGATCTTACATATCTTATCCAAATTAGATATTTATCTGCTTGTTACCGTTGCCCCTACGTCTTCATTAGCTCTGTTTGAATCTTGTTCCGTCTTCAGTTTCCTCTGTCCTCTTTTGGAGTACTACTGCGCGGTCTGGGATCCTTATCACATAAGATTAACGGATTACATCGAGAAAGTTCGAAGAGGAGCAGCACGTTTTGTATTGTCGCGAAATAGGGAAGAGTGTGTCATTTACGTGATACAGAATTTGGGGTGAACATAATTAAAACAAAGGTGGTTTTCGTTGCGGCGGGATCTTCTCACGAAATTTCAGTCACCAATTTTCTCCTCCGAATGTGAAAATGTTTTGTTGACGCTGATCTACATAGGAAGAAACGATCATCATAATAAAATAAGGGCCATCAGAGCTTGCACGGAAAGATATGGGTGTTTGTTTTTTCCGCTCGCTGTTCGAGATGAATAATAGAGAATAATTGTGAAGGTGGTGCTAAGCAGTTAAGTGTGATTCGCAGAGTATCCATGTAGATGTAGATCCAGATGTAGTCTGCTCAGCAGATTACCAACTTCATTCACTATTTGTTCTAACTACTTCCTACATTCAGCTAATAGAGAAATGCATTTACTTCTAAACTTATACATTCCACATGTTCCATAATTCATTTGATCGAATTTTCTATCAACGCTATGTGGAAAGAATTATTTTACTGGATATGTGCACACTATTAGTATTATTGCACAGTCATACTCTTACTGCTACACTAAAATAGTTTATTACAGGCAACCATTTCTTAAATTCACAAGTTTCTACGGAATAGAAGCAGTTGTCCAGACGGGATAATTTTAGATTAGGTTTAAAACTTGCTTTTATACCTCTCAGATATTTTATGTTAGTGCTTAAACGCTAAAAAAATGTTTGTTAATGTATACTGACTTCCTTTCTGAGCCAATGGCAGCTTTAATAATGGATAATAAAACCCCTTTTTTCTTCTAGTGTTGTAAACTTCAATACCACCATTCTTCCTAAATTCGATGGATTATTTATGAACAATTTCGTTAGCTACATATTGTCAAGTTGCAGTTAAAATGCTCTGTGCAATCAATAATCTCTAAGTGATGAATTACCCCATAAAATTATTCAATAAGATTAACTTCTCATGGTTGGGGTTCACAGTCATATAATAACGCTGCAAAAGTTACATTCTGTCAGAGTATAAAACTATCTCACATGTCAGATAGTTTTATATTCTGACAGAATGTAAACTTTGCAGTGTTATTTGAAAATTGCCACAAGGCCGAAATTGAAATCGTGATAATAAATATTATATACAGTCAACGGCGACTATGATGTCTTTTAAGAAATATTCAGTAAGACATTTCGAGTGGAAATATGAATATTACATTAGGAGGCTGATACGGTTTAGCAATTACACGAGAACAAAAGTAGCTGAATTCAATTGTTGGAGCAGTTCGGTAATGTGCTTCTTGCAATTCAAGTTTTCATGTAGTGGCACTGGTAATTTTCAGTCTGGGGCCATTTTTAAATGCCTTTAATATAAAAAATCAACGAACTAATGCAAAGTGAAAAGATAAAACACTTTTCTTTTAATGCTGTCACACTTTTGCAAACTGCAACTGCTGCTACCTTACCTACAGGTGCGTCAGTGAAACGTATGTCGGTATATTTACAAACTCTTTAGTGCTACGTGGGAACCTCGAATATCTGCATCATATGTTACATACAGGAACGCATTGTGTGGTACATCACATAACTGAAATGCTGTTGACAAAGGGCTTCCAAGTCTTTGCATACAGTATTTAACAGCACAACGTGTCTTTCCAGTTCCATATTTCCACAGACGTTAACACTGTCGTCATAAAACGTGAGAACAGGCAACGGTCAAAGAATATGTTTATAGCGTGACATTTCACAGAGAGATGATGTTTACCAACAAAGAAATTGCAGTCGTCTGGCCACAATATTTGCGTTCATAAGTGCCCTGTCATTTTACTTAATAAAAACTTTGAATAGAGTGTGCTAAAATTGCTTACAGTAACGTCACTAATACAACAAAATACACTTGTTACTGCTGCAGAAAATATACCGTGGTTTTGCTGCATTCATTCTTTGTAAGTGGTAAAAGCAATTTCTCTCTTACTTTAGTATGCATTCTACTGAAAAATTCCACAATAAATTCACCAATACGATAAAATATAATAGTCATTACCACACAAAACTCAAGCCATCCAGCAACTCTGCTTCATGTCCCCATGTCCAGTTCACTGGAATATATGGTGCTTTAGATATGACTGAAGTTCTCCAATAACCTCCTCTTCTTCAAATCTGTCTGTTCGTTTAATAACTGCGATGGCTACTTTTCATACGTTCGTATACTTCTGTCTCCTATAAAATCTTTATGGTTTTCCCCTTGTAAGCTCCTTGTAAAAATTTTATTGTATATGGAGTGTGGATGATTTGTTTTCACTCAATCTGTGCCAAATGGGGGTGGATTGTTCTCCCTGTCTCACATGTTCCTTCAAACGGGTATTAGAATTTCTTCCTGTTCGACCAATGTAAAACTGCTCCCTGTGTCCACAACTTATTAAAAGCACCCCCTCTGCGTCTGATGACGGACGATACAGTTTAGCGCGTTATCAATATGGAAACTCACGTTAATATTTGTCTTATGATACAAGCATTTCACTTCTAAAATATTTTCCGATATACGGCATGCAATTTTTTTTAATTTCCTTCTGTATCTCTTTAGCTAGTGTGATCTTGTCATTTCTTACTGAGTATTGGAGTCTGCGAATGCACGCATGAACAAACTAACAAAAGTAACCTTATTGTAGTTACTGACTTATAGTCATATTAAAACTGGTAATGTTAAACTAGAGATAATAATTGGAGTCGATAATGTGAATAAGACAGGCCCACTGATATTAATTTAGCCAATTTGTTGTGCAATATTTCAGACTGATAATGCTCTGCTGCACGTGATGCTGAATTTACAACCTATCTTCGAATAACGATGGATGTCACTGCTTCCCTGGCAAACTCGTTCGCTATACTTGTTGCTCGTAGGAAACGTCTGGCTGTAGGTGGGGCTTCTCAAGCACTCTTCTTGTCTAGGGGACTCGCATGCGAACTGCATGGAAGCTGATTCCCAGAGACACACACAAACCCTCAACGATTCCACGCCATAACGTTTACAGGCTCAGCTTGCTGCTCTTTCGGGAGTAATAACACTAAATTCAACTGTTGAAATCACAGATCATTTACAACTATGTAATCAGAATCATCTATCTAGTTTGTCACACAATGTTCGCTTCGTAAACATGCTTCTTTCTTGGTGTAGAACTTCATACAAACGTTATTGTATGTTATATCTACTCCTTGTTATACGTCCATACATATGTTCCCATTTTGATGGTACCTAGTCCACAAGAGTATTGGGAAAAGAAATAGACTTTTTCACGTTCATTCCATGATGATGGACTACTAAACTTGGATCTAGTTAGCTAGACCAAACATCTTCACCCACGTCCCCACCCTATTGTTAATGGAACCTGTTCTTTGCATATTGGTTTCCCTATACACATTTTGAGAATGCGCGATAAGAAAAATTTTATACTCATCAATTAAATACCGTAGTGTGCAGCTCGTTTTGTGGATCAATATAGTGCAGAAAATATAGGTGTAATTAATCATGTCTTTAAAATAGGTAGTATGACAGTACATTTTAAGAAAGTATATTTACCAAGGTCAAGGTTTTCCTATTTGATTTTCATTCTTTTTCATTCTTCAGAACTGTTAATCATAAAACAATCTTAGAAGAGACAGTATCATTATGGTAGTTTGTTGTGTATTTAACTTTTCTTTACTCAACGACTATATTTGGTTTCAGCCAAACGTGATCTGAAAGTCAAAGAGATGTTAATATCATTGTTGAACACAACATCTGCTACAGGAACTTTCGTTATAGCAGCTATATTCCTGTGATTCGTTAATTTAAATATTATTCGTAGGACACCAACAAAATTGGTAAAATTGCTCGAACAGAAGCTGCTCGAAAAATCTGACGAACTTGAACAATACCAGAGATGCAATAAATAGTCTCAGACTGTTCAGAATTCCTGAGAACAATAGAGGGAAAAGAGATGGATTTGTGATCAGTCTTTTCCGAGAGAAGCTAGGCCTGCAGGTGACAAGGAATGACATAGACAGAGTCAAAAAGTGCGAAGTAAGACGCCACGACTGCGAAACCTAGACCATTATAGTGAAGGTTGTGTCACACAGGAAACTATCTGATATCTTCAGAACAAAGGGGAAGCTCGAGAAGTCACGTCTGATGATAGGGGAGAATTTCATCTCTGAAAGACTAAAGATGTTGAACAGTGTGCTCACGAGATTTGGGCTACAAGATTGTGGGCAAACGTCGGCGCGATAATGGTAAAGATCTAAAATGGGGAAAGATCAGTCTGCAATGCAGCTGAACTCGAATGCCTGTGCTTTAAGAGCTAAAAAAAGTCATCTATTCCTGACTCTTTTTTGTGTGTTTACTTTTGTGTCATTATTTCGCAAAGAAACAATTTAATTTGTAATACTTTCCTTAAAGCAGGTTTCTGTTAATATCATTTGTTTGTTTAGATTTACTTTTAGTACTGATTATAAATATTCTGTTCAATTTTCACATTTCCAATAGCAATATAGTTCGTTATTTCACTGTTACTGCACTATTCTGACAAGGCTCGGATTCAGATGACTAATTTATTGTCTTACTACCATTTTTATTAAGCAGCTAGCTGTACCCGGACATGATTTTCTGTGGTTCAGTCTGCTTAAATGCAAAAGGAAGAAAGGAGAAAACGCTTGTTTCTAATATTTATCTTAATTTGATGTAAGTCCTAATCCTCTTCTCTCCCCTTGCTCTGTCCATCTTCCCCATCTGCTTTCCTGCTTTCTTTCACCTCCTCCTTCCAATTCTCTCTGTCCATCACGTACTACCCCCGTCTCCAACTCCTCCTGCTTTCTCTCCCCCCCCCCCCCCTCTCTCAGCCCATCACCTCTTCCCCTCTTTTTCTGTCCATCTTCTCTTTCCCCCTCTCTCTCCAGCTCCTCCTACCCCTCCCCCCTCCCGTCTGTCCGTCTCCTCTTTGCCGTTTTCTATGTCTATTTTCTCCCACCCTTCTGTCTGTCTCCTCTTCCCCTATCTCTCTGATCTTGAGTCTTGTTCTTTGTTATTGGAAACTCAGATTCTGTAGCAGTATTCTAATCATAAACAAATAACCCATAAATACAACTTTCCTGTTCGCCGACAAAGTAATGTGAAAATTTGAAGCAAACTGGAAAGGTAAATTTTGAGATTTTTAGGTAACAATGTTTTCGTTTATAAATTTCGCAGATACGTGTTTATATATTATATGTATTATACTTACATATATTAAAGGATTAGGTACCAAAAATCATTCCCATATTAGAATTCAATGTTATGTCAAAATTTCAAAGCAATTGGTGAAGAATTTTCGGATATTAACGATTATGAACAAACCGACATTAACGTTTTTATACCCTTTTGTTACGTGTATATAAAACATATACCACATGGCGTTTCAGTAGATATAAAACACTTCATTATTCGAATGCAACGTTGTGTCAAAATTTCACTCCAGTTGGTGAAAAAATTTTCGAAATTTGAGACTTTGAAGAACCGAAAGTGACTTTTATAGTTTTTAGAGACTATAAATATTCATAATTGGAAATCTCCGAAAATTTTTGACCGAATGCTTTGAAATTTTAACAAAACGTTGCCCTGGAATATACATGTGTCCTTATATACCTATTTTGACACATGTAGCAAATAATGTTTTCTACATTTAACATTAAGGCAATGTAGTTTCAAAAATCTCTAAATCTTATATATATATATATTTCTTTAATATATATATATATATATATATATATATATATATATATATATATATATATAAAAGAAATATATATCTAAAAACACGCTTGTATTAGAATGCAAAGTTTTGTCAGAATTTCAAAGCAACTGTTGATGTACAATTTTGAACGAACAAACGTTTACAATTTTATTTAAATAGGTTTATTATCATATCACTGTTGCTGTCGTTAGTACTATTAATAGTACACTTTGTTTTTCCACTGTCTTATTTTCAATACTGTTACACACACATTATTCTAGATCTGTTTAGCGAGTTTCTGCTCCTGAAACCAGTCGGCTGTTCAGCGAGCCCTGTCAAAGCCTGGCCACAAAACCTCCCGTCTCCCTGAGGGGAACCCATGCTCTCCTGCCTCAGAGCACTCCGCTATCCATTGTTCCCCCCAGCCCCGCTCACTCCAGGCAAATGCCGGGATGGTTCCTCTGAAAGGGCACGGCCGACTTCCTTCCCCATCCTTCCCTAATCCGATGAGACCGAAGACCACGCTGTCTGGTCTCCTTCCCCAAAAACCAGCCAACCAACCAGCCCCGCTGGCTCAGATTCGCTGGTGACCAGAAGCGGCAACCTTAGGAGACGTTCACAGGGTTTGTTATTATGTTCTATATCTTTTTTTCATTGTACATAAAAGATGTGTCATCAGTTTTGTCCTACTGTAAGTACCACATGTGCGCTAATGAGCTCCAGTTGTACCTACCTGTGACACCAATTAACCTGAATGCAGGTATTGAGAATCTCAATACCGACCTATGTTTACTATCGAAATATGCACAGGATAGTGGGTTAAAACTTAACACATCCGAAACTGAAGCGGTACTGCTTGGTCATTCTAGATTCATTAGCCAGAAATATCGGGAGCCCTACCATCTTTAACCCTATATGGGACAAATATCGATTTGTCTCCTTCAGCAAAGAGTCTAAGAGTGATAATAAATGATAATCGAAATTTGACTGAGGACGTAACAGCAATGTGCAAGAAGATGGCATCATTAATCCATTCCATATAAAAGTATAAAAACCTATTTTGTCTTGATACGAAAAAGAAACATGTACAAACACTTACACTATGTGATCAAAAGTATCGGGACAGCCCCAAAAACTTATGTTTTTCATTTTAGGTGCAATGTTCTGCCACCTATTGCCAGGTATTCCATATCAGCGTCCTCAGTAGTCATTAGACATCTTGAGAGAACAGAATGTGGCGGTGGTATTATGGTATGGTCGTGTTTTTCATGGAGGAGGCTTGTACCCTTTGTTGTTTTGAGTGGCACTATTACAGAACAGGCCTACACTGATGTTTTAAGCACCTTCTTGCTTCCCACTGTTGAAGAGCAATTCGGGGATGGCGATTGCATCTTTCAACACGATCGAACACCTGTTCATAATGTACGGCCTGTGGCGGAGTGGTTACACGACAATAACATCCCTGAATAATATAGAACACCTTTGGGATGTTTTGTAACGCCGACTTCGTGCCAGGCCTCACCTACCGACATCGATACTTCTCCTCAGCGCAGCACTCCGTGAAGAATGGGCTGCCATTCCCAAGAAACCTTCCAGCACCTGATTGAACGTATGCCTGCGATAGTGGAGGCTGTCATCAAGGCTAAGGGTGGACCAATACCATACTGACTTCCAACATTACCGATGGAAGGCGCCACGAACTTGAAAGTCATTTTCAGTCAGGTGTCCGGATACTTTTGATCTCATAGTGTATGTTTCCAATGACATGATAACGATGTTATACTGCAAGGCCTCTCCCTGGAAAGCTCACGGCACCTAGAACTGGGCGTGAATGCCTGTGTTCGTTATATCTGTGATGTTCGACTCTTTGATCATATTACACCATCACATGTAGAGCTATCCTGGCTGCATGCAAGCAAGCACAGAAATTTCCGTGCTCTCTGTCTTCTCTACTGTCTTATCAAAGAACGCTGTCCCTCATATCTCTCCTCGACACTAAGGTTGTTATCTGAAGAACATGACAGAAAAACCCGTTAACATTAGATCAAATTCCCTTCTGTCCCTCTCTATTCTTCAGTCACTTTCTCGAAGTCCTCCTCAGAATCAAGAACCCGACCCTAGAGTAGCCTCCTGCGTTATGTTAGAGAACTGTATAACATCTCCAGCTTCAGAAGACTGCTAATGACATATCTACTAAAGTAACAATAAGGATTACCTTTCTCCCTAAATGCACTCGTTATGTAGTACATCCTTCCTTGTAACCAGACCTTCCTCTTTTCCCAGTATTCTCAGCCATCTTAAATTTCCTTTCTCAGAGCTTGCTGTATCCGAAGATATCTATCTTGTACACCTATAAATTCTTTTTGTATCTACCACTACTATTATTATTATTACTATTATTGGTGTTATCACTATTAGTGGCAACAACTGCAGTAGTACAAGTACTGCCAGTATTAACCTTATTAATTCATAGTCAGTGTTGTTTACTCACATTGCCACCTCAGACACTCAAATAATTGTAATACTGTTTATCATGTTCAAAATAATTAAAAGGGAAACTTCAAATCAAACAAGGTACTGTATTTGTGAACCGCTGATCCCATGTAAGAGACGGCCTGATGGCACTAATCGCATCACGTTAAATAAATAAATGATATCAGTAAGATGACAAGAAGACAATGCATTTTTATAGATATATTATGAAATTCAAAAAATTGTAGTGCAGTAAAACTCCAACTTTTTTATGTTAGATACAGCTTAGGAATAATGTTTTATCATCATAACATGTTAGCTTGTAGAAAATAAATTTTTTCAGTACTTGTCAATATTCGCTAATAGACAGTTAATTACAAAATGACAATAAATTAAAAGCACTTCTTTCCTTCAGCCTTCAGTTTTGTAATTTATTAATTAATACCTTTGTCGTAGATGTATATAATATTTTTATTAGTAACTAGTTTTGAACATTTTCGTTCATTCTCATACTGTTACCTACGTTAGAAGGTACAGTTTTACTACAAAATACGAAAGTTCAAATTTTCAAACATTTTGTGTGGACAGAGTACAGTGGTGCAGTAAATCTATTGTGATATACCTGGTTTTGTAATGCTTCATTGTATGTAATATATTTGTGTTTTCATCACATCAATAAACAATTTTTATTTGTGAATAACAATAAAAATGTTGTCTAGTATGCTATTTTTCGTATTTCTTCCATTCTTGAGATTTTACTTACATACTTTATGTTAATATTTGGTTGTTATCTTCCCTTGTACGTACAGTACTTCTCCTAGAGCCATTTTATCCCCTTCAATTTAGTGCCTGCTTCTTTATTTGTTTTTTCCCCCACTTCTTTCTGGACCTCGGTTATTCAACCGTCATGCTTTGTATACTTTTGGCAAACAGCTTTTGGTTGCACTCAATTTTATTATGACAACTCACCAATGTGGTTTTACACTCAACATAGATGACTTCCTGGACACTGGGACTCAGCAACTGTCCATCAAAATTATGATTGTGAGTGCTTGTCATCGTTTTCTCTCGAAATGCAGCACCATCTATGATTCTGTACTTCCACCATTTCATAGAATTTTACACTGGGATTTGTATTTTTGGTAGATAAACCCGAAGGTGCTTCTATATCGACGTGAACCTCGTAGTAGCAAATAAAACACCTTCATACACCTAAGAGGCTTTTGTAAACTCCTCGTCATTCTTTACTTTTAGTTGTTATAATTTTTATTATAATCTGAATGAGTCTTGAGTGCTGAGTGTTTCTTGTTGTTATTCACAATGTCTCGGAGCTGTGGCTACCCTCGCCAGCAAGTTTGTAAAATGTTATTTGGCTGTACTACGAATGTCTTGGTGCACCTAAAATTCGATAGGGACCATTAATTATTTGCACATAAAATTTGATAGGCACCTTCAGATGTTTATGCTCTGTGTCTACAGAGATCATAATGTAACAACTGAATACATAAATACTGTATTGATAAAGGTCTCAGGCATTATGGAACTGCTTTATAAATTAGCTACTGATATGTCATCAGCTAACTGCTTTAATGAACCACGAATTATTTTTAAAAAGAGCAAAAAAATGTCGTCATATTTAAATTAGGGCTGTTCGTTCATGGGTTTGTCCGGTTTCCTTTATCTTCCTTTTGTATATTTCGCGTTCTTCAAGTATTTATAATTTCAATGTCATAAACAACGCACTAAGATGCAACAATAGGAGATAACTCCGGCCATCCACCAAAACATAAAAAGACAGGTTCTTTTCTGTGGAAGCTCGCCTATGTAAGCTTCCGTTAGATGAAATGGAACGACGGAACATATGTATCGGCAAACAAGTATCGGCGGCCAATGTTTTTAAGAGAAGCTTAGTTACACAGATTCTAATAAAATATATAAAATCGGAAAAAATCCTCGTAAATAAGAAGAAAGGTTATTACATTAAAATATTGTACCCTATTAAGGAAAAGTTATCGCATGCTTTCCCTAAGAAGTACAAAATACTATTTAGAACAGTAGGTCAATTCAGGTTCAGACTAAGACAGAAAAATGTAAAAAATGAAAAAAACAACTGCTTTGGATTGGTGTGTATAGATTAAAATATGGAACGTGTGATAGTTCTTATATAGGTGAAAATGGTCAGAAGTTTATCAATTGATACAAAGAAGATATTAGCCCAGCCAACAAGACTGCTTTTGGGCTTCGTTTGCGAAGCACAAAACATACAGCAGGTAGTGCTGAGAATATTAGCAAAATTTTAAACGTATCACCTAAGGCATACTCGAAGAATGGGAAATATATAAACGAAAGGTAAAGGATCCAGACGAACTGATAAACGAACAGTCTGAACTTATACCCAATAATTTTTTTGCTCTTTTTAGAAATTATTCATGCTTCAGTAAAGCAGGTACCTGGTGATATATCAGTAATTTATAAAATAGTGCTATAGTATCTGAGACTTTCATCAATTTAGCTGTAACGTTATGATGTCTGGTGAGACAGAGCATGTAAACAATTGAAGGTGCCTGTCAAATTGTTATTTATAATCAACTAAAGACATGTATCGAATTTTAAATGAACCGAGGTAATCATAAAACAGTCAAATAACATTTGTTTTACTAAAAATATCTAAAGACAAATGTGAAACATTAATATGCAGGTATGTCATAAAAGGTTTATTGCACTACTGTAATCTGTGCGCACAGAGTGTTTGAAAATTTTGTATTGCATGTTTCGTCAATAACATTGTACCTTCTAGTGCAGATACTGTATGAGAATGAATGAAAATATTCGAAACAAGCCACTAAAAAAACATTAAATGCATCTCTCACTGAAACCTTTATTAATAAATTAGAAATACAAAGACGAAAAACATTAGTACACCCTTTTAGAGATTTCCAAATCACTCAAAATTTATGATTGCAACAGTGCATATGGAGGACATGAAACGATTTCATTAACAGATCAATAATACAAGCGACTCTGAGCTATCAGGTGTCGATCGATGCTGAAACACCGATATTAGTACGTGCCGAAGCTTCCGTGGACAGCAATGCAGCGCTGAATCTGGTGTCCATTAAATCGTACAGATGGCGAACACTGTCCTGGGATACACTGTGTCACGCCTGCTCGACCTGAACGAGTTGTTGCTGGTTGATGAGTCGCACATTTCGTCCCATCATATTCCACACGTGCTCGATTGGGACAAATCAGCCGATTGTGCTGGCCAGGGAAGTTGCTGCATCTTTGGATGCTGTATTTGAATGTTTCTCCAGACGGTTGGCAGTTGATGGTTGTAGTACTGACACATTATCTGCGCATCCAGTTATGCTGCCAACTAATGTGATATACGTATATAGGGATCATATCGACCTGTAAAGCATAAAAAAAAGCCTGAGGATGGCGCATTGAAGCGCTGAAACTGGTTGCAACAAAATAAAATAAAGTCATAAGGACGGCTGTAGGTATTTTATTTTGTCGCAATAGTAAAAGACCGTCGTCCAAAAGCCTCCTGCTAAAAGGATGGACATACAAAAATCTTGCAGAGCACGTTGAATTTAATGGACAGTGCATGGGCGAGCATTATCCTGTTGAAATAACACTTCATCTTCCTGCTGCAAGAAAGGAAAAACAACGGGTGTAAGAACATTCTGCTCGTACCGAGCACTGAGTAGCGTCCCCTCCCGAAACACTAAAGATGAAACAGAGCTGTAGCTTGTCGCATCCCAGACCGTAAGGCCTAACTTGGGGCCACTGTACTTTGGACGAATGCACTATGCGAGACAGCTCTCACCAGGTCTATGTCTTACATGCAAACGACCATCACTTGTATGCAGGCAGTATCTACTTTCAACGCTGCAGATCGCGGCACGCCATTCCATCCAAGTGATCCTCTGACGGTACCAGCCGAGCCGTGCATGTCGATGCTGTGGCCTAAGTGGAAGGCGAGCTAGAGATGTGCATGCCCGTAGTCCCACGGCCAATAACCAAAAAGAAAAAACGGCTCAAATGGCTCTCTAAACACTATGGAACTTAACATCTGAGGGCATCAGTCCCCTAGACTTAAAACTACTTAAACTTAACTAACCTAAGGACATCATGCACATCCATGCCCGAGGCAGGATTCAAACCTGCGACCGTAGCAGCAACGCGGTTCCGGACTGAAGCGCCTAGAACCGCTCGGCCACAGCGGCCGGCCGGCCAATAACTGGTTCGCAAGAGTTCATGTGGACACGCCTCGCCTCGCAAGCCCTCCTATCTGTTCTTTGATAACTGTACGATCTGCCATTGCAGCCCATGCAATACGATAAACTCTGGCGGGCGTGTGTGCAACGTGGACTGCCAGAACCTTGTCTATGGGTGTGAGAATATTA
This sequence comes from Schistocerca americana, assembly GCF_021461395.2. Taxonomy (NCBI): domain Eukaryota; kingdom Metazoa; phylum Arthropoda; class Insecta; order Orthoptera; family Acrididae; genus Schistocerca; species Schistocerca americana. The sequence continues at coordinate 308,933,304 of NC_060125.1, read as the reverse complement.
ACCTGATTACTGCAACCAGCATCGTTGCGTAACTGATGTATCACGTCCCGCCATCGGAAGGCCACAATCTGATACCTTTCAAACTCTCTCAGTAGGAAGCACGAATGCATGTCCGTGGCATGATTGCCTGCTTGCTTCACACTTTTGCACCACACTGAGTCTTGTGGCTGTGAGCATTCGCTATTAAACGGTAGACACAGGTTGCACTCTGGTAGCTATGGCACTACGCTATCAGTCGGTGGACGACTTTGACGTTAGTACATCTAGTACCCCCAGGTGGCATAAACCGTCATTGGACTAAATAGACGTCCTCTTTCCAGGTGTACTAATTTTTTTCCGGCAATGTATACTGAGTTGCTGGTCCCCATAACAACTGTGTTGGAAATAAGTATTTAAGTTTTATTCTGCTTTACAGTTCGATCTATCGGAAGTATTTTGGATTATGGGAAGTTCTGTTCTGATGACACTCCTGTTCGACATGCCATTCCAGAAGCTGAGGAAGGTGTTATGGTACGAGAGTAAGTAGTTTTACTACGATGTCAGCTGTAACAGAAAGTGACGATGTTGCCATTCTTTTTCAAAAATAGCACCACGTTATCTCACGATTACGTTCGGTTGCTACTTTTCTTTATTTTCAAAATTTTTTTATTTTATTTTCTTGAGAGGCATTTAAAATCATCTGTCGTGCTTTCAGGTAAAACTGAGCTGAAGAAAGAGTGATGTTGACAGGCGCTGACACCGCCGTCGATGAACGTTTCCAGAGTCATGCCGAGGGACAGTCCGTGAAGAATTTTGTATTTTTCGGCTGTATGACGTCTGAGACAGTCACTTCTTGGTCACTATCTCCTTAGTTGTTCAATTTGACATCGAAAGCTGTTCTACGTGCAGCATCCCGTATCGTCTCCAGCCATACAATGAAATACTTGAGTGTTCTATTACCGAAAGCAATTATGCGTGTTCATTATTTACTGATGAAGCAGTTCTCTAGTAAAAACAGACAAAACAACAAATATGTTGTCAGATATACAATTCAGCGGTCGCCTGGATTGTATTTCCGATGACTCACCACTAAAGTTACTTGCGGTATTGTGGTATTGGTGTGCATTTTGGGACCTGTCGAGTGCTGATGGTGCTGCAGTGATGGATGTCGAGGATTTCGTGATGTAACTGTTGTTATTCTTTCATAAGAATGAAGTAGATTCATTAGATACTCTATTTAAATCTTATTCAACGACATGGAAGGTGCTAAAATTTATATGAAGAATTTGATTCTATTCATGTACATAATTTACGAAAACAGAACGTTTGTTTGGTATTGAAGATGTTGGTGTAGTAGCTGAATGTAGATGGAAAGTTTAGTATAAGACGGGAAACGATGAAATAATCACATCAATACAGCGAAAAATTGGTGAGTTATTTCAGGATTGCAGTAGCGTTCTTACTAAGTGAGTAAATAAATTTTACCTACAGTCAGTTCCACAAGAAAGAGTAAGCCATCATTTTAAATGTAACTTCCGCAGTGACATCTCTGGTAGCAGTCTCGAATCTGTAATCAATGTGCTTTTGCACAGTGTGTAGATAAACAGTGTGAGAGATGAATGTTTTGTTCTGTCGGTTGCATTTTAAAATGAGTGCAAAATATCTGAAGCGTCATGGGGCAGTGTTCCTTGTAAATCATCCAAAGGGACCAAAGCTTTCATGTGGAGCTGCTGATAAAATTCTTAGAAAGGCAAAGACATTCGTTGCGAAGTGGGTCAAACGATATTTAGAGCTTGAAAACGTCTATGATTCACCGGGGAGAGGGTTAATGTGCCAAGCCATAATGGATTAACTATTAGGTAATTGTGCAATTAGTGATAACATGTACTTTCATGTAAACATATATTTATAATAGTGTCTTTTATTTCATACAAATAACGACGTACACTTTCTTGCGGAACTGACTGTAAATATATCATGTCCATTCACCCTGTAAGTTATTAGCTTCGGATGAAGCAGTATTTCGAAACGTACGTACTATCTCTAACGGCCAGTTCCATTTTTATGTTGTTGCCTTTGACGTGATTAGTTTGGATTATAATGTAAACGACATGAGAATGTAAAAATGTTCTGTATAATATAATGTTACAGAAAAATATATACTTTTTTGACAAAATATCGTCGTAAATACGCTGCAACATAGAGTGTGATACAGCTAAGCTGTTCATCTCAGATATCTTCTGAACCGTTTAAGATACCATAATGTATGTATGCTTCCACCGCAATCTAATGTGGAAAAGTCATCACTAAATGACTTATAGTTTCTTTTCATAACTGTTTTAATCCTACAGCACTAAGGGGGGACTACGAGTATATTACAATGTTTCTAAACCATCGTAAATTTTACTATTTCGTATTTTATCGAAAGAAATCATAATTTATAATTTATGGACTAGCTGATTACAGTTATACGCTCTCCAAATATAAGTCACTTACAAAATAAGACAAAATGTCCTGTTGCACACCCTATACTGACAATATGAAATTGGTGGGAACCGCAATTAGTACCAAATGCAATCGTAAATTTTGCAACAGTTTAATAACTTACACTTAATTGTAGGGATGCACTGCTAGTATTGTAGCTCTGAAAGAGACAGACTGACGGTGTTTCGCTTTTCTAAGTCAGATTAAGTAATTTAGTAGGAATTAAAATATTTAGAGGTTAGGACTTACCGATTTTGAAAACGAAACCAATTGCTTTCTTAAGCGAATGTTGGTATTGTCCAACGGAACTGCAAAATTAGATCAGCAACAGAACAGAAATAACAAAACAATGTGGTCATAAACACTACCTTAAAATACTATTTCTGTTATTAAGTGTTCGAAATGCCCACCGTCTACAGTGGTACGTTTGCCAAGTCGCTGTTCATATCCAGGAAAGAGCTGGGTGAGGGCTCTCTTAGCCACAGGCGAGTAACGAATCGGGCACACGGAGTACTGAAACCACATACATCTTCTCCAGTAAAATGTGTGTATCTTTACCCGTTAAGATTACCTCAATGAAGAAAGGAGCAGTGACTTAGTCTCCAACAATGATGCACTGAACATTGACACTCCAAGTCAAAAGAAACGACATACCACGAAGGAAATATTAAAATGGAACGGAAATATCAGAACGGGACGGAAATCGGTAGATCTGATGTACATGTACACATAAACAAATGGTTACAATTTCAGAAAAAATTAAGTGATTTGTTAAAGAGAAAGAGCTTCACAAAGTGATCAAGTCAATAACGCATTGCTCCATCTCTGACCCTCAAGGAACCAATTATTCAGCTTGGTATTGATCATTACAGTTGTTGGATGTGCTCCTGACGGATATCGCGCCAAATTCTGTCCAAATGGCGCGATAGGTTGTCAAAATCCCGAGCTGGCTGGAGGACACTGCTCATAATTCTTAGCGCAGCAATATTTTTACAGAAGTACGAATTTCTTCACACTTTTCCTTATCAACATTTACGCGTACTGTTCGTTAACACAACAGAATGAAAGCTACATTACCTTTTTGCCCTTTTATACCGGTATCACGGCGGTGCAACACACTGTTTGCTCCTTATCTACGTGACGTATTTTCTTATTTTAGTATGAAATCACGAACTTCCACATACGACAATAATCACTGCGATGTTGAAAACAGTTAAGTCCTCCGTTCTAAATACTATAGAGACTTCGAAACTAGTAATTGGATTTGCAAATAAATTATTTTTTCTGTTGTATCGTTGATTTCCTTACTTATGTTTTCAGCATTTAAAAATTTATCCTTGGTGACACTGCCTGATGTAATAATTATCCCTCCGGTCAGCCTTGTAAAGTTAAAAGTATTTGTGTAATACTAAGAGTAAAATATGTAGTAACTGTATAGAGTAACTGATAATGAATATAGCTCAGCGATACATCGCTAAGAATATCACAGAACGTAAATACTTCATACGCTTCTGTGTCACTCCATCTGTCATGCGTACAACATCTAAGTATTAATCCATTTGACGCCATACATTCTGAAGCATATGTGGAGCAACCAATACTAGTCCATTGGAAATGAGCGTTTTGAATTGTGGTACCGTGAAACCTTCCCGTCTCCTCTATACCTCTTTTGTTATTGATAACCTTCCCTTTTACAATAACCTACGTAACCTTCCCTTAGGATTTCTGTCTCTTGCTTAATAATAACAAATGAAATCTTCCCTTTGAAATTTATTCTCTTTCTCAATCTTCGCATACAAATTTAATTGCTGCTTTTTAAATGTGATTTTCGGATTATTTCGACGAAACATAGAATGTGTCATCGTCGTGTGGCCCTCAGTCGTTATCTGCAATAACCCAAAACTGTTCCTTACCTTTTTTTTTTTACTGTTACTGGATCGCCATCGAACTGCGACATGAATATACTTACTCTGGTTTACTATACTCTATTAACTGCTGGTGGGCTGTCATAATAAGTGGCTGCATTTATTACCAAATCTGACGTTATTCTTTAATTAATTTGACTGAAGTTACGTAATTCATAGTTACACTTTTTCTTGACAACATTAAAATTTTTGCAAATTTTTGGTTTTTGGGATGGATTATAATCAGTAATGCAACATTGCTGGCAAAAATTAATTATAGTCTGAAAACGCTTCAAATATTTACTGTTGGTAATGAAATGATTTTACAAACGTTCAAATGGGACTTACTTTTTACAATAATCTTACAACTAGCATTGCGCAAACATACCTTCAGTTGTCTTGAGTTTCGCAAAGAAAATAATTCAATAATATTAGTTCCTCTTATGATAATTGTTAGTTGATGTCTATGTACATCCGTTTATAATCTCTTGTAAATCATAGCTGGTGGCTGGCAGGCACACTACTCCTCTCAACCTCTCGCTTCGGACCTGCTACCAACTCACTTCACATCTCGCTTACTACTGACTTCCTACAAACGATAAAGTGCGGTCTCTCCTGACAACAATGCTTTCTGGTGCAGACAATCCCTGCTACCTTTACAAAATGTATCAATGCGCGGTCTTTCCCGCTCTTTTCTTAAAATGTATCCATACGCGGTCTCTCCCGCCCTTTTTAAAAGTATATCAATTTGCGGTCTCTCTTGTCAACAATACTTTGGTGCAGACATTCCCCGCTACCACAATTATTTCCATGACAAATATTAATTATTCCTACTTAATCCTATTAATAAAATATAAACATCTTTCATAAATTGTGGTTTGACAATAGACAATAGAAATATACACGTCTTACAACCGTTTACGGCAAAGGAGGCAGATGCACAAGGTCTTTCACATAAACCCATGAAAAGAGCCAAGAAAATAACACAGTGTCATCATGTCTAGCAAGATCTATACAACGGTTTCATTTTGAGCTTCGTTTTTAAAACACGCCAAACAGTTACTTGTTGCTTTTGTAGCTCTCTACTGGCTTTCACCGTCGATTTCCATAGACTAAGTTCAAACGAAAAGAGAATTCTTTCAACGTTTTGTTCTGATAGATGTGGCTGGCCTGCACTTTTTCATTTTCACAAACATCGTATTTCATCAAACTTACAATGCCATCTGCCAAAGTTGCTGGATTTGGAAGTGCTTCATTGTAACTCTGAGGAAATCTTCTCTTCACAGTGATGACAGAACAGCTCTTAAATTCTGACACGCGGAATAGCTTCTGTACGGAATGCGCCATTTCGCTTACGAGTGTACGGAAAGCGCCATTTCGCTTACGAGTATATCACAAAAACATAATTACCCGTCATTGCGCGTGCACCAGCTTCCGGTTCCATGTGCTTGCCGAACGGTAAATATTTTGAACATTCTCTCATATTTTCTGTAATTCTTATTGCTGTATTGTTATGCATTAAATAGCTATAGCCGTTTGTAATTGCTATTTGCCTTCTGAATTGTCACGTATGTTTACGTTTTAAAATTAACACATTAACATTGCAAAACAAAGTTCATCGACAAAACCATTGCCATCTTTTCCGAGGTCTTCCAATATCTCCTTTCCCAGTAGGTTTGAAATGCAGGAGCTTATGGAGAATTCTAGGACCTAGATTCCTCATAAGATGCTGTCTCCAAATTTCACGAAGCGCCATCACATTGCCGAATTCGTGGTGATATATTTTTGTACTTAAAGCCTAACTTTCGGTTAATTGTACCACAGAGAGCTTAGAATTTGTCTTACAGTCAACATCGGAGTCAAAATCAAAGTTTATATCACAACCTAAGTGAGACATTCGAGAAACAATCTGAAACAATATTAATTATCTGAAACAATATTTAGTTTCATTCCATATTTTCCCCGGAATGGCATTATATTCTTTTTGTTACTAGAAACTTTTAAATGGTATTCCTTTCGTATTTCGTTCAGCTGGTATACTGATCTTAGGAGTTCACACACGTTCTTTTGAATAAAAACTGTATCATTTCCCAACAGAAGCACATTCATGTACTCATAACTCACTATCTTACTATTGAGTTCCATTTGTGAAGAACGAAGTCAGTGTAAGTATTCAAAAGTGTAGATGATAGTCCACACCGTTGAATTACACCTAGAACTAACAATTGTTTCTTCTAATTGATTTCTATCTATATTTATTTCAATGCTTGGATTTTTAAAAAGACATTTCAGTACCTCTTTTAGATGATAGGGACATCAACATTCAGACAGTCTTCCATAGGCTGTCTCGGCTCACACAATAAAAACCTTCTCAAGGTCGATTGCATCCACATGAATTTCTAGATTACGTTCTATGAATTTTTCTGTAATGTTCTTAATTCCAAACACTGTGCAAGTGTACGAACGGCCCTATGTAAAACCACTTTGTTCCCCATAAATAACAGTTTCTGTGATATTCTGCATGTTGTTATCGACTACGTTTGAATGCGTGTTGTAGCCACTGTTTAGAACAATGATGCCAAACGAGACGTCAAAAAAATTATGAAGTCAAGAACTATTCTTTTATGAACAAGTGAAGGTGGTGTGGCTATATTAAACGAGTAATCAGACATATCAGCTGTAATACCAGGAAATAGTCTTATCATCAACAGACGGAAGTCGAGTATTGGGCACAGTGATCCATCCACATCTGTAAAGATGTCTGCTTCTTCCGCCATTCCAGAGTGAGGTCTATCGCCTGTTCCGGTCTCAGAAGCTCATCTCCTGTCTTCCCACTATTCTCTTACCCCCTGGTTTCCGCCCCCGGTAGCTGAGTGGTCAGCATGACAGAATGTCAATCCTAAGGGCCCGGGTTCGATTCCCGGCTGGGTCGGAGATTTTCTCCGCTCAGGGGCTGGGTATTGTGTTGTCCTAATCATCATCATTTCATCCCCATCGACGCGCAAGTCGCCGAAGTGGCGTCAAATCGAAAGACTTGCACCAGGCGAACGGTCTACCCGACGGGAGCCCCTCTTCACACGACATTTTTTACCCCATGGTTTATAATCTATTGCTAGTTTAGGAAGTTTTAGTAGTGACATGCGAAGTAAGTGCTCTCTCTATTTTTATTGGTATTGCATTGCCTTTTGAGTTATTGGTTGGATTCCTAACTGTTCCCTTATTACTTAGTTTCTATTTTTGTCTCCCCTAGAGTAGTTTTGCACAGTTCTTAATAATTTCATTTCTGAAGTTTCTAGGCAGGATTCGAACCTGCGACCGTAGTGGTATTGCGGTTCCAGACTGCAGCGCCTTTAACCGCACGGCCACTTCGGCCGGCTATGATAATTTGATCACCCCGAATAACGTCATCTTCATATTTTTATTTTTATTCCTCCCAGGATTTACGCCTGATAGTGTTCTATGTATTTTCCATTCCCTGATCATGCCATATATATAAGTACTGAATAATTTAGTGACAAACTACACTGTTGTTTTACTATTTGATTTGTTTGCACTTCAGGTGTGATCACTTTACCGTATCAGTTCTAATTTTGCCGTTGACAGACAGGCTGTTTGCGACTTGGATCAGATGTTCAGGGATTCCTCTTTTTTCTATTATTACCCATAGCTCGTCTCTGTGAGTTCTGACAAATGCTTCGCCATAATACACAAATGCTAGATAAATTTCCAGATTAAATTATCGTCTCTTCTGACTTATCTGTTTCAGTGTAAAACAATCTGTGTATGATTTTCCCTTTCGAAAACCTGCTTGTTACTTTACTCAAATTATATCCGAGATATTTCGCAGTGTTTCATTTAGTATGTTGATGTAGACTTTGTAAGCAATATTGAGAATACTTATGCATCTATAGTTAGATGTATGATATTACTTCTTTCACTTTTCTTACGTATTGTAACGACCTTTGTTATTTTCCATCCCTCCGGTATTTCATATTTTACGCAGCACATGTTAACGAGATGTTGCATTTTTAATTTTTTCTAATAATATTTAATTTTTGACGCCTTTCGCCTTTTACGTTAAAGGTGTTTTCAGTGGTCATAGGTCAAGAGAAGTATTTCCACTTAACTATCTTTGACACATATTTATGTCGAAATTTGTCGATTTCCTTGTTTTTCAGAACGTCTTTGTCGTATTCCGTACAATATGAAACTCTCCACTGGAATAATATATAGTATCGTTTTTATGTGCGTTACTTATGTATTTTAAATAATTAATGCAATAATTCGTACATACATAAAATGTTACGTTCAATGAGCTTTTGCCAAACCTGCCAATTTTCGCATTTTCCCTCATTTGGCCAGAGGTCAAGAGAAGCATTTCCACTTAACTAGCTTCAACACTTATTCATGTCGAAATTTGTTTATTTTCTTGTTGTCCACACTGCCTTACTCGTGTACTATACAATGTGAAAACCTCCATCGATGAACAGGAACTTTCTTCAGATTCATAACGCGAAAGAGCGATAACTGTGCGCTCCGTTCACATTATAATGCATAAGTCTGCACCATTCAATAAAATTGGAATTAGAATTGAAGATGTTCTTGGATATTTTCCTCTTTCAGACACAGTCGCACTCTTCTAGAGTTAGATGTTAGGAACTCAGATCTGACACCAATCGAAAACATCTGGGATGTGATTGAACGTGGCGTCAGAGCTCATCGCTCCCTTCTTTGAATGTACGGGAATTAGGTATGTTGTGAGTGCAGCTGTGGTGATAACTCCCGCAAGCGAGCGTCCGAGGCCTCATTGCTTCCATACCACGACGCGCCGCTGCTGTTACCTGTGCCAAAAGTGAACACACCCGGAAATCAGGTAGGTGATTAAATGTTCTGGGTTCTCAGTTTATACCAACCATGCATCAGATAATCATGTGACTTACTTAAACCATCTTAAGAAATGTACATGACCACCTTGTTTGAACTGTTTCGTTTGTAACTAGATAGATACAGTGCATCATTATGAGTTATGTCCGCAGCTCGTGGTCGTGTGGTAGCGTTCTCGCTTCCCGCGCCCGGGTTCCCGGGTTCGATTCCCGGCGGTGTTAGGGATTTTCTCTGCCTCGAGATGACTGGGTGTTGTGTGCTGTCCTTAGGTTAGTTAGGTTTAAGTAGTTCTAAGTTCTAGGGGACTGATGACCATAGATGTTAAGTCCCATAGTGCTCAGAGCCATTTGAAGCAATAATGAGTTAGCAACTGTGATTCAGTGTTTCAGTCTGTTGTATATAAATGTAATGTAATTTCTACATAAATACAATATACATTTGCGTGAGTGCGCGCGTGCATGCGTGCGTGCGTGTATGCGTGAGTCCATGCTTGTATGTGTGTATGAGAGAGAGAGAGAGAGAATGAAAGCCCTTTCAAGTGGTTTAATGCCACCTTGATTGGAGAGTTACTTTGATTCACTCTGTCTTATAGTAGGTACTGTTTCTCAAAACAGTTAATTAATTTGGGCGTAGTAGGATTCCCCATTGGACTGCCCAGCGTGCGCAGGTTCGGGTGTAGACGACACGGTCTTTCAACGTAAAGGATTACCTGAAAAGTATACGTCATAGCTGCTATAGACTGAATGGAATCTGACACACTAGTTCTGGCGGGTAAACAAATGCTGATGTTTGCTTACTTACAAGGAGACTATATGAAGATCGGATTTTTGTAATTTTCTTTATTTATGGTACTTGAAGATCAGAAGTCAAATATCAGTCATCCGAAGCAATCAATGCAACTCTCAAACATTCTAGAGAAAACCGATTTTGAAGATTTCCAACAAACTTTGATTCAGTAATTTACGAGTATATTTCGGGTGTGGCTTCCTCCATTGCGCTGGAAAATGGTAACTGGGTAGACAATGGATTGGTTATTCGAGTCTCGCTATTGTATTTTTTTCGTTTTATGTTTTTCTTTCGGTTCGAATACGTACATCGTTGAACGATAAAATTCCTCAAATATAAGCTAATTAACTTATACATAATAATAATTTTTATTAAACTACACGTCTTATTGTTTCTGATTTCATGCAGCACAGAAAAAATCTACAGTTTTCGATGCATACATAAATTCCCTGTTATCGATTTTTTATAAACTTGGTAATATATTTATAATGTTTTTTAATTAATTCAATCTTTATTAACAATCTTTTATAAAGTATCGTTAATTATAATCTATATTTGCAAAGAAATCCAATATTTTGCATGCGACGTGTAATTAGGGACAAGAAGACGGTCGTTTTTCATATGTGTTAAGTAGCATACGTTGGGCGAATTTTATTTGTAAATGATGTAGGTAATTGAAATAAGCGAAAAAAAACAATAAAACGAAAGAAACCATCAATCCGTTGGTTACCTGATTGCCATACTCCAACACCACCGAGTGAGCCACACAGCCTGGTCTGGAAATAGCCTTGATTTTAGCGAATTAAAATTCCTCGGAACTTTTCAAAGTCGATTTTCTCCCAAATTTTTGAGAGTTGCATTGAACTGCTTTGGGAGAGGTAAATTTGGGAACTGTACTTCACGTACCACAAATATAAAAAATTACAAAATTCGGATTGCTAGGTGGTGTCCTTGTTGGACTGTTGCGGTAGCTTGGAGGGTCTTTCGCGTTCGTTCTTTATTAGTTGCTGGGACATCGATTCTCACTTCGATTCACATTCTGAGAACAACAGGAAGTATTGTAAAGAAGAAACTGACTGGTCCGGATAAGACTATGGAAAACACTGGTAGCATAAGACAAGTTCTGGTTGGGAGCACATTGCGATCTGCTCGATGACACACACGTGAGTCAAGGCTATATCGTACATTAGTGCTCACAATTTTCTAAAAAGAATTTAGAATTTCAGCCATACAATATGTGTATAGTTCAACAGGTTAAGGCATCAGATTATGAGAGAACTGCTTGAGAGTGCTATTTGAAACAAATGAAAACTCAATAACCGTCGTGAGTAATGAGGCTCATTTTCGTTTTAGTGGTGCGGTCAATAAACACAATTTTCAGTGCTCATCCAATGTAAAAATCACTGAAAGACTTCAGAGCGTTCAACAGTAGTCCGATACTCTCCCTTACAGTTTTGAGATGAAGACAGTGCTACTGTTGACAGTGACCGCTGAACGTTTTGTTACCATAGTCAGCGCTTTCTTGTGTCTACAGGTGGTAAGATGATATCTACCCAACTTTCGAAAAGTTTATTCCGAAAAGAATGGTCCACTAGTATATAGTAGAAATGACAATCAAGATGGCTCATCGCATATTTCAGGTACATTGGCCCTAAGTTCTGCAATTTGATTATATGTTTATTTTTTTCGAGATACCTCAAATCACATCTCTACACCCATAAAGGTCCCATATCAACCTATCTGAAGTAGGTAACGAAGCAGGAAGAGGCAGAAATTGATCCTGACGTTTTGAAATTCGAATACACGGTTTGCGAACAAAGAGATGAAAGCTATATTAAAGGAACTGGATATCATTCCACTAACAAGCGTCTGCGAGCTGCTGGTTTGGTTACTTTTTGGTGAGTATATTTCGATTGTCGTACAGCCGTAAGTTTTGGAGTGTCTGACCTGAAACAGCAGTGTGTTACACGTTGGCAAACCCGTTTTTAAAACGTGCCAACTGTTGAAGCAAGCTTTTGGGGCCAGCGCTTTAGATAAGACACAGTCTTACGACTGGAATGAGCGTTTAAAAATCGTGCGATGATGACCGTTGTTGGCCACCAACCACCATCACACTACAAAATGTTCAGAAATCTAGGGGTCTGCGTTGACTGATCTTTACAACTCTTCGGAAATAAGTACATGCGAAGATATTGTGTTGGAAGAATTGAACGTGAGAAGGATTTCAGTTAAGCCTGTGTCACGATTGCTTCTAGTCGATCAGAAGCAACATCACGTGAGAGTCCTCAGGGAACTTTAACAACTGCTTCAAGACGATCCAAACTTCCTTTCAAAGAGTGTCTCTAGTGACGAAAGTTGGGTTTATGATTACGACTCTGGAACTAAGTAGCAGTCCTTATAGTGGAAGAATCATGCTTCACCTCGGCCAACAAAAAGTAATTTGCATATTGGTTCGATTGTTCATAAGGAATTCATTCTACGTGGTCAGATGGCCTATAAAGCGTTCTGCCTCGATGCTCCATGACGTTTGAGGGAGCAAATGAGGAGGAAATGTCCACAGACGTGGCGTACAAACGACAGGCTACTGAACCACGACAATTCAACTCCGTATGCAGCCTAAATTACTTAATAATTTTCGACCAAAAACAAGATGGCAGTTGTTTTCCACCTACCGTGCGCGTCAGAATAGCTCCATGTGCCTTGTTACTTTTCCCCAAAATGAAAATCAAGCTTAAGGGACAAAGATTTTTTGCAGTGGAAGAGCTTCAAGTGGAAATGCAGAGGATATGAAACATCACAACTTCCAGGATGAACCCTAAAAGTGTCAGAAACTGTCATATTGGAATTTTGAGCTAACTTCGAGTGCTTGCAGAAAATAAATAATTGAGGATGGGCCCGCCATTCTGCAAGTTCACAATTATTGTTTTGCTCTAATACCCAGTAGGTTTCTGCACTGTTGTGGAATTCTCGGTGAGCTTTTTTCTTTTATTTTTCTGAAATAAATACTTACAGATTATATTTAGGTTAGGAAATATGTTACTTCGGATTTTGTTATTGTTTAAATTACGTATGTACCTTAAATTTTACTTATTGTATGTCCTGTAGCAGCCAATCGAAATTAACCACAGGTCGAAATTAATGCACCATGTCATCTACAAACATAAGGGATGTTAGGATTTTCGATAGTCTTACCGGCGGATCTGCCATCTCTTTTAGGAAATACTCAAACGAATGTGGTTAAAGTGTTAAAGTTCTGTGACTTGTCCAATGTTTTTACCAAGATTTTAGGGTGAGGGTCTTAATATGTTCACAGGGTGACTGGCTCGCCCATATTTTACGTAAGTGGCCAGCCAGTGTCAGTTTCATGTGGCATCCTTCACGGTCCTTTCTCGTTTTCCTTGCGCTCCATTTTCTTATCCAGCATTTTTCATATTTTCCTGCTTTTTTGCCAGTATGCTTCCATTTTACTAAATCTGCCCACATTTGTTTCTTTTAATGTGTGTCAGGCCGGTGATGACCTCGAGTTGAGCGCCCGTAAGACCCAACACACACACACACACACACACACACACACACAAACACACACTACATTGAAATTTTGTTTATAATCCAATATTTGAAGTATATAGTCCGGTAAAAAGCGTAGCACATGTCCCCCTTTTTTTGGCTTTACCATTGCTATATTTGGCTTTACCCTGAGCTGTGGCTGGTTTTGATTTGTGTGCAGAACGTGATTTTGTTGTTATTCTGTAGTTGAAACGACCTGTAGGCATTGGTGGGACTACCAGCCATCACCATTTAGTTGTAATATGTATACGCTACTTACGAAATTTTCACTGGAAAGGATCGTTAGATATGGATTTCGTTGACTGCGCACACTTTAAATTGACCATCAGTGTCATGCATAGTGACAAAATTTACAAAGTTCAGCAACAAACTCAAACAGCCATTTCTAATTTATTTTAATACGGAATGCATTTAGAACGAGCTGATAAGAGCAATCGTAACAGTGAACCTGGTTCATATTCCGATCAGGTACATTTGCATAAGCAGATCAGCATAGCCTACTAAATACATTGTGGATGTCATCGGGAATATTCCGAGTCTAAACTATATAGAGGCAGTGACTGCCTGAAATGCTTCGTACAGGTAAGAAACAGGTGCTGCTACACTTTCAACTGCCTACTTTTCAAGGTCACCCATCTCTGACATCAGACGCATATGGTGACAAGGAGGGAGGGGAGAAGGATGAGCTTGAGGGTGCATGTGTGTATGAGACAGAGATGGATGACCTAGAAAACTGGTTGGAACTTGGTAGCTGAAAGCACAGAAACCCTTGTTTCTTAGCTATTTGAAAAAAGTTAACGGTAATCATATTTTTTAAAATGCTCTGATACGCTTCTATGAGGAACTTTCACATTTGTCTTCGTTACAGAACTTTATAATACCTGATTGGAGGTTACATTATACAACTACTGAATAGACTGTGTGTTTGACCCTGTCGAAGACTGTTTGAGTGTATTAAATGTCCAAAAACACTATTTACAAAGTGCTCCTCTGTACTCTGTGTCAACTACTTTTATGTAGTGTAAATTATGGGATAGCTTACAGAACGGTTGCTATGCTGTATTTAGCAGTGATCTGCAGTCTGTCTACAGGGGCAATAAAAATGCATGAAAGTTGGCTGGTGTACAAGTAACCCTTCCAGTTAATCAAGACCGAGAAAGGATTACAAATTATGTTCTGTCTGCCTAGATTTTAATCATTTATTTGTACACTATGTGGAAATTGATAACACACAGTTTCCAACAAATATAAGTATTATACAGAAGAGTTATATTGAAGCTGGAGAAACAGATTTGTCGCAATCCAGGATTTGTTCTCCACAATACCCCAAATAGATAGAGCAAAATTAGGGCTGGTTTCCATGTATAATATCATTCCACAAGTCTTAAGAAAAAGAAAAAAAATGTATTGTAAGGACTTAAGCGATTCTCTAGTAAGGACATTACTCCTTTAAATGCAGTTAATGTGTTACGCGTACACAAAAGAAAACTGCAAATGCAGGAAATAAAGGTCAAAAGATGAAACTGAAATATATATCAAAAACAGTTGCCACAAAGGGAAGTTCTTCATACGACTGACGAATCAAGATATAGGCTTATACTGTACATACAAATGGAAAGAAGCCATTTATTGGAGTACTTGCAGAAATTAGAAATTAGTGCTCCGACGATGTTTACTATAGTGAAGGGTAACATAATCAGACTGGGGATGAGTTCAGGAGTAACCTAATTAAGTTAATAAGTATATAACTACCTACAGTATATAGTTTAAGTTTTAAAAATTTGGCACCCAGAACAAGTTTTCGTTGTTGTACAGTTGATATTTGGCTCTGTTGATTAATGAGTTTGTCGATCATTGAGTTTATTATTTCAAGCAGAGGAATGTATGGCAATAAGTCATGACATAGAAATAGTTTGCTTCTTCGCATAACCATAGTGAGCCGTACCATGTCAATAGGTACCTCTTCCGCATGTCATCTTTGCCTCTAGCGTAGGGCGTGCCGTTCTCACTTAAGAAAGTTGCAGTATGGGGGAGTGAGTCGGACGGAGGCAGGCGGCGCAGCAGAAAGGGCTCTTCAGACACGGCGTGTTGTGATTTGGGCCATGCAGTTTCTCTTCGGCATTCCGCTTGGGGCCGCGTGCCCTAGAATAAGTTGCATCCTGGCGGCTCCGGAGGACACCGGGCGGCCGAGGCTCTTCCTCCTACGGAAGTCCGTGGTTGCTGCGCCTTGGTTAAGAGAGAAGCGTGCCTTCTTAGAACTATGGTGAGGAACCTTGCCTCTGTTGACTGAACTTAGGGACAGTGTGAGATTTGCAAAATATTCCTTTCTATTGTCTTTCCCAGCGCGACGCCGTCTGCTTATGCTCCTTACCCGCCTTCATGGCTTTTAAAACTCTAAAATACCGGCTCAATCTTCCTGTTTGCTTAAACGCCGGTCGTCGATTCGTTGAGTGTAAGAGGCCTGCAAGTGTTTGTACCACCTGCTTATTAAGCCAGCGCAAATTCGTGATTTTCTGATTCTATACAGTGTTTTTACCTTCTTGTATATGATAGCTTTGTGGACTTTGATTTAAGTTATCCCAGTTATTACTGTTGAAAGGGTACAGTACCACCCGACATTGAAAATAGGTACAACATTCTTCGTTATTCTTGTCAGAACAACATATTTTTTGTAATAATAACTCAGTTTCAATTAATACACCGAAGCCGGATACCAGTGTAGGAAAGAAGGACAATTTATTTATTTAATTGATCACATGTGCACTCCCACAAAATAAATCCCTATTTATTTAATTGATCACATGTGCACTCCCACAAAGTAAATCCCTACATCCAATTTGGTGAGATCTGTGAAATGAGTGAATGTATGGTCGTCTGCTAACCGCAGATAGTGAATGTGAATATATGATCATCTTTGAGACGGTTCTTTGGTCACCTTTGGTGGAACCAAAGAGATGAAATTTACCAGAGCTTTGAGCACCTGAAATGTGGCTGACCAATACAGTAGCAAGGCACTCCCCCACTTCGGCAGAGGTGTGAGATGACCTGAAGAACAGCCATGTTTTCAGCACTCTGGCGCTGGATCTCGTGTTGGTAAGACCTGTCTTAGGTGTGCTCCGTAAAGACAAAAGAGTGGAGAGAATGGTATGCATGTGGAATACTTAAGAGTAGTTTGGAATAATAATTTCTCTATTTCAGGAACTTTTGTGGGGAGAATTAAATGTCAGGCAGGTAATAAATATTAAGGGGATTGTAGTAATCTTCGGAAGTGACCAACAGTCACAATGAAACCACGTGTAGCAATAAGTTGAAATAGTTCCGAGTGCTAAAGTTAAGCTGAATTACTGGCGTGTGTACTATAAGTTGGAAATATTTAAGAAATGGCGTGTGCAGGACTTGAAATTAGAGACGAGCACTTCCACGTGGTGAGTACTGTGTGAGTCTCAATCTGTGTATGAGACAAAGGATAAAGAGAAGTACTCGTCCATGGTGTCAGTTGAGGACTCGCGTGTGTGACGAATATGTTCTTAATATTACTTTGCGTGTTATGTTTCCGTGTGACGCTTGATTCAAACTATAATACTCTGAGAGTGAAGCAAGGTGAGTCAGCCGTCTATCCAGGAACGCCACTTGGCTTGCATTGCAGAGGAAGACGTGCATATATCCTCCAGAGTTCATAGTAGGAAAGGAAAGTTACGAAGTGGGGCAGTGTCGTGTGAAACTGAGATGAATACTTATTGAAGTGGGAAAGCTGAAAGTGATGTGATTATAACGTTGTGACTATTCCTTGTGATGTATTCCATGTTGCCAGTGTGGTGTATTTCATGTAATTTAAGTATGTGTGGTTTGCATGGGAGAGTAGCAAGATAGGTTCAGAGACAGTGGGTTATGCATGTTCCTTTTTGTACCGCTCGGTCCGGAGGAAATTTTCCTGATGGTGTGTGTGAGAGTCGAAGTGTGAGATATAGCAAAAGATCCACCATCCTATCCAGAAAGTGCACTGTAGTGTTAGATAATTTTGAGATCATAAGATAGAGACTCACCAATGTAAAGCCATGGCCACTGGGCGGAGTTTCTCATGTGTAATTGTTGTAGAAAATGTATTGGTGCGTTTAGGTTATAGAATTTATCGGAATAAAACAGATAGTGAAAAGAAAAAGATTGGTGGCCTTTCCCTTCGAATAGTATGTTGTCGTGATATCCAGACTTTATAATGTGTGCGCCATTCATATTCGGTACGATGGCCACGTCTTGATCAAAGACGTTGGGTGAGAAAGAAAATGTGGTATTGCCAGTGCGTAGTGAACAGTCAGAGTTGTGTAAATTACTAATAGTCAGAACTGAGTTATCCGTTTGCGTAATATTCAAACAGGAGAATAATTTGATACTTAATTGTGAGTACTAGAGCTCATGTTACTCGATAAATAAGAATGAAACCACTCGCTTGGCAGACCACTCATCTTGCAGGCCTGACTGCTTGTTGCCACAGTATGAGCAAGGCATGTGAGTGCATCTCACTGTGAGTGGCTTTGATGCTTGCTAATTAAATTGTTAGTTCTGAAAGAAAGAGTTTTATGCCAATATCTTGGTATTTAAGGTACTGTCTGCTAATATAATTCAAGTACGTTTGTCAACCGTGTGCATCTATTCAAGACTTGTTGATTTTCCGTCTCGCGACCAGTATGCATCCCTCAATAAAGTCTTCGAATGAAGTACTTGGGATACAGTTTAAATTCACGACATCCAGGAATACATAGCACTGTACGACAATATCGTTTATTTTTTAGGGATGTATTTGGGGCCTGAAGATGGCAGAGTGGAATGCTGAAACTGGTAGTCAAAATAAAACAACATCTCAATTACACAGCTGCTGGCGAATTTAATTGATAATATATTGTGTTCAGTTCCATACAACAAGGTGAGCTGCCAAATTGTTTGTGACACAATTTCTTCTCGTTGTAGCTGTAGTTCTGTAGCATAGATAATCTGTTAAATTTCTACATCGTTCTTCTGTCACAAAGCTTGTACCAAAAAACATTCTGTGTCCTAATAATTACATGGTATGTCGTTAAAGGAATTTAAACTTAATGGCAAGTGGTTAATTCTCAACGAACTAAAACAAATTTCTTTGCCTCTGTGATGTGTGTTGTTGAAAGTATTCGCTTCCATAAAAACTCATTTGTTGTCTTTGAACACAGATATTTTCAAAAATATAGACAACATTTTTGGTTTCCTATGTTTTTATCAGTACAATGTGGGTCAATGTGACAGTGTTTTAAATTATTACTTGAATGGAATGTAAACACCGCAGCATGTGCTAGTGAATGCGCACATTTATGAAATGTGATCATCTTTGAGACCTGTTGTTCTTTTAATTTATTGTATCACGTGGTGAGATGTATTGCGCATGCGAATAGCTCATATCAGTATTTTGGGATGAGTGGTTTATAATCTAAGCACATTTTCGGGCTATTCTGATGGTACTTGCCTTGTGAGTTTCCTGTAGAGTCCTTAGAAGCCTGTAACAGAAATTGTGAAACACCTTGTAGGACTACGGATTTCATTAACAGTCAAGTGAGTAAGAGGGAGAGTTGACCTAGAGGAGTGCCTACGAACACGTGATGTTTCCTGGTGGATTCTTGTTTAGTGTTTCACCCAAAATTTTATCAAGAGGAACCAAAATAAGGGTATATGAATCTATAATGAGACCAATATTGCTACACTTATACAGAGAAGAGGTAATGGTTTCCGGAAATAAAATATTACGGAACGTATTTGGACCATTTTATGAGGGAGGAGAATGGCGAAGAAGAAGGAACAGGGAGTTCAGGAAGGTATATTATGAAACACACGTATTGTTGCGGAAGCCAGGACAGGAAGGCTGACATGGACCGGGTATGTCTATAGAAAAGAGGGGATCTAGACTGACAGAAGTCTCAGAGGAGAAACCCGAAGGCAGAAGACCTTTAGGGAGACAGAAAATAAAATAGAGGGGCCAGGTGGTCAAAAGACTTCGGATACCTGGAGCAAGAGAAGTAGATGTCAAGTGCAGAACGCTGTGGCGGAGGACACTTTACGATACCGACTGCCGTTTGTGGGGCTAGGAGAGTGAGAGTAAGAGTTATTACGTCAGTCTAGTGACAGATTTTAGAAGGAATGCGCACTACAGACCACCATAAGCAGTTTCTGGCAGTTTCCCCAGTTTCTGTTGTCACAATTAAGTGGTACATAATATGGTAAAGCTATTTGGATATATTGTTGATTCTTCAGCTAAGTAATTTCATTGTGAATAATTGCTATGTATTTCTAGAAATATTTATATAAATTTCGGACTATTAAACCACAGTTTGTCGATGGTGTACCATTTTCTACCCTGAAACAGAAGAAGATATTTTACCATGCAACGTGTGATACTTGCAAATGAACTACAATTCTAACTGTGTTGGAAATGGAAAATTGTGTTAGTTTCCAACAGTTTTATTTCAAAATGTGTTTAACTTGTATCTGGTTTTGATATTACTTCGGCTTTATTTGATTTAAACGAGCTCCTCTTCCAAGCCGTGAAGGCCCAAAGGATGTCTATCAGCCGCCGTGTGATCCTCGCCCTTGCGGCTCATGCTTATGCAGTAAGGAGGGTCTTGTAGTCAGCACAACGCTCTGCTGGCCGTTTTGCAGACTTTCCAGACCGTGGAGCCGCCGCTAGTCAGTCAGGTAGCTCCTCAGTTGGCATCACGAGGCTGAGTGCACCCCGTAGCTGTCCTCCCACAAGGAAAAAAAATCCGTTTCAATATTGGAAATCGAACGGGAGTCCTCTGCATGGCAGCCATCTGCGCTGCTCACTCATCTAGACCTTGATTCCGTTTCACTTTCTGATAATTGTTGTATAGCACAGTAATAATGTAACTGATGTATGATTAAATACAGTATTGGCAAGATTTCCTCGATAGCAACGCTTTAAATTGAAGTAAAACACTCGATACAAGACAGTGTTGTACCTGGGAACATGTTTCCATGTTTCAAAGAAGAAAAAAAAAACTTAATATTCCGGAGTAGTGGTTGTAATTTCAGAAAAAGACTACAACTCTTAAAAAGTGAATGCCGTAATTTGAAAATGGAATAAGAAAAATGTATTAAAACTTTAATACAGGGCTGACTGAAGGCGAAAGTTTGACAAGTCTACCAACGTGTAACACTCTCATCTACTGTTCATTTCAGAATGTTCGTTCAGCTTCGGCCAGTCTGAAAAAAAAAAAGCTTAGCTGCCCTGTCATATCCTCTTTATTCAGCTACGAGGTGAGTTCAATAAGTAATGAAACACATTTTTTTCCGAAAGGAGATCGGTTTTATTCAGGATTCCAATAAACCACATTATTCCTCACTCTTCCGGCTACAAAACCCTATTTTTCAATATAATCTCCTCTCAATGCGACGGCCTTATGCCGCGTTTCTGGGACGGCCTGTGTGCCCGCATGGTAGCATTCTGCTGGTCGACGGCAGAGCTAACGTCTTGCTACATCAGCTCACTCCCCATCATCCATGTACTATTTCCCGCGGAGTGCATCCTTCATTGCGCAAACAGATGGAAGCTCTTTAGAGTCTCCTCTTAGGCAGCGAGTAACCCAGCGGGAAAACACCTTTCAGTACCTCGACTGATTGCCAAGTGTGTCTGCACTACCAATAGAGAGCAGCACGATGTCGATAGTGATCCACCGACCGCTTCGAATGAGAGTGTCCGCACGTCCCGACACTGGAGGAGCTGTGCGCGACCGGGCGACACCTGTGAGATCAGACAGGCTTGTTGCGATGATGACAGACGCCTCTCCCAACGACTCACCTTGCTTTTGTTCACTGCCAGATCTCCGTAGACACTTCGGTGCTCTGGTTTTCAGCCTATAAGTCAGTGACAGCTCTGTTTTGGGAACGCACCACCGCTACAGACGCCATTTCGAAGGCTACGTATAGCGCCTCAACCAGTCAGATCTTCAAGAAACTGTAGGGACTGCAGCGGGAATATTCCACGATGTCCCACAACAAATGCCGGATTTATTCAACTGAAACTGGCCACGAGAAAAGAAAAGTTGCGTTACTTATTGATTGCTTCTCGTGGTTCCATGTTAGTCCACAAGGTGTACCCAACGGTAGCGAGAGCGAAGGAATCCTCACGGCGCTGACCTAACGAGTGGAATCCGCCGACAGAGTACGCGGCTTTGTGGGTCGGGGCGGGGCTGGCTACCTGTCGGGCGGCAGAACGGCGCTGGTTCGCCTCCTTTGAGGGCCACCGCCGGGCCTGCCGCCCGCGCAAGCAGGCAGTCAGGCTGCGGCGCGGCGCTGCGCTGCGCCGGATGCGAGCGAGGGGAAGCGGCCACTGACAGCTGTATCAATCAGAAACGTCGCCGACACTCTCAATCAATTTCCGCGCCGCTGTGCAAACTCCGGCTAAGTGCAGACGCCGCTGTTTACGACGCCGCGCCGCGCCGCGCCGCGCCGCGCCACAGCCGTAGACGCCGCCGCTGCCTCTGGCGCCAGGCCCATCCCGCGGCGTCTTCGTTAGCCGCCCTGAAAGACCTGTCTGCGCCAAACACTGTGCGCGAGGGGAAAAATGTCAGCGCCCCGCAGCTCGCCGATAAATAACCTGAAATAGCGACCCGTGCGCATTCCGGCTCGTTCGTTTTTCTATTTTGTTTCCTCTCTCGCTCTGTCTCTCTCTCCCTCCCTCCCTCTTTCTCTCCCACCTCCACTCAACGTCTCGTACATCGCTTTCTGAGGAAATAACTTTAGTGGAAAACTATTTTCTTCGGGAAGAGTTCGTTCCTGCCTCTGTCACCGAAGTTTCCCGCCATAGATGTTTGTCTTCAAAAGTTTCTGTAGATTACAGTGATAGCCTGCCAAACGCAGTTACATACACACTTAATATTTAACCTCGTCTCCACCGCATCTTCATCGAATATTGGTAATGGTTAGTATAGCAGTACTACGATTTGTACATCTATGGACCCGACAAGATTTGTCGACCGGGAAAAAGCGATCGACAGTGTAAAATGGTGCAAGATGTTCGAACTTCTGAGAAAAACAGGTGTAAGCTATAGCGAAAGACGAGTCACATACAATATGTACAAGAACCAAGAGGGAACAATAAGATATCGAAGTGCTCTGATTAAAAAGGGTTTAAGACAGGGATGTAGTCTTTTGTCCCTGCTGTTCAGTCTGCACATCTGAGAAGCAATGATGGAAATAAAAGAAAGGTTTCAGGATTGGAATTAAAATTCAAGGTGAAAGTGTGTCAATGATAGGATTCGCTGATAATATTGCTATCCTGAATGACAGTGAAGAAGACATACATGATCTGTTGAATGGAATGAACAGTCTAATGAGTGGAGAATATGGATTGAGAGTAAAGTATCTCTCTAGATCTCAATGGTAAAACAACTAATGAGGTACCAACTAACAAAGGGGTACGACAAGGCCGCTGCATCTCTCCAACTTTGTTCACCATCTACGTTAATAAAATAATACATATTTGGAAATCAGAATTTCAGAAAGGCATCTACCAAGATAGGAACATTCTTTTAAATAATTTACTATATGCCGATGATGCACTGATCCTAGCAGATAAGGAAGATGACTTTCAGAAAGGAATCTACTTGCTATAACAAATAAGTGCAAAATTTAGCATGGAAATTTCAAAAGAAAATACTAAGACAATGGCCTTCATGGGGATAGAAGCAATCAGGACCGAAATAGTGATAGATCAGAAGATTTTATAGCAAGTAAACCATTTCCGTTATCTCGGATGTGAAATGACATATGACAACTGCATAGATATTGAAATTAAACTCAGTAAATTCAGTCGGATATATGGAACAATCAACAGGAATCTAAAAAACAAAACCAGGAAAGGCACTCAAATTAAATTTTACAAAACTCTTTTGATCTATGAAAGTGAGACATGGGTGATTACAAAGAAGCAAGAAGCCGGATTCAGGCACAAGAAATGAAATTCCTTAGAGGTGTTAAAGGTTGCACAAGAGAAGACAGACTAAGAAATCAAGATATTAGAGAAGACCTGCAAATCTTTAGCCTCAAAGATAAAATTCGAGATTACAGAAGAAAATGGAATGAACATCTACAAAGAATGGAGAGTGAGAGACTTCCCTTAGGCAAGAAATTATAAGTGCCATGGGAGAAGAGACAGAAGAAGACAGCGACAGAGATGGGTGCCGTAACAGGTAATTCCTGCCTAATACCTGAAGAGAAGATGAAGATGAGTAAACCGAAGAAACACGAAAGTAATGAGAAGTAGTAGAAATGAGAACAGCGAAAAACTTAACATCATAACTGGTGATCATGAAGTAGATGAAGTTAAGGAATTCTGCTACTGAGGCATCAAAGCAGCGCATGACGGATGGAACAAGGAGGACATAAAAAACAGACTAGCACTGGCAAAGAGGCATTACTGGCCATGAGAAGTCTGCTAGCATCAAACATAGCGTTGAGGAAGAAATTTCAGAGAACGTACGTTTGGAGCACAGCACTGTATGGCAGTGAGACATGAACTGCGGGAAAAGCGGAACAAAAGAGGATACAAGCATAAGAGATTTAATGCTACAGAAGAATTTGAGGATTAAGTGGAGTGATAAGGTAAGGCATGAGTGGGTTCTCCACAGAATCGAGGAGGAAATGAGTATAGGGAAGACACTGAGAAGATGAAGGAACAGGATGACAGGACATCTGTTAAGGCATCAGGGAATAACTTCCATGGTACTAAAGGCAATTGCAGAGGGTGAAAAGTGTAGAGGAAGACAGAGAGTGGGATACATCCAGCGTATAATTGAGGAAGTAGTTTGCAAGTGTTACTCTGCCATGAAGAGAATGAGAGGTTGGCACAGGAAAGGAATTCGTGGCGGGCCACAAGAAAGCAGTCAGAAGACTGACGACTCAAAAGAAATTCAGACGACTCTGTCTGGAAGGTGTTTGTGTATGATTTTTAGTTCTTTTACAAGACAAGAACAGATACACTTCTTAAGGCCACCACAATGCGAGGAGTGGGAACGACAGTCGAATTGTCCAGCTTTCCCAATAAAATATAATCTGCATTACCGATGTTAAGTTCAGATTGTAAGCAAATTCACGAATCGGTTGACATATGTTACGGGTCACTCGAAATAGTATTCCGAATCCATGAAATCAGTCCTTAATTAAATAGAATCAAACTAATTACCCTCAGCATTTAGAAATCGCCGTAGATTTGCCTAATCAGAGGACAATTGTCTCGTAGGGGCGGATGAATTTTTCGAGCTTTGGTTTAATTATTCATAATAATTCTCGAGCCGCTTCTTTCAATTTCTTGCCCCTGTTTCCTCGCGGCGCAGGGACGCTAGTTCTCCTCGTCCTTTCGTAGAATTGCCGCCTCTTCAGGTACTCCAGGAACTCCAAACTTCCTGGTGGAAGAAACCCTAACTTTCAAGCTATTTAGGTTGGCTAGCGGCGCCTCCTTTTGGCAGCGGACCCATACCGAAGTACATTGAAGCAAAACTGACGCGAGAGGATCTCTCGTTCTCAGTAGCTTAAGTTTATTCTTTGAAATCGGTTCGTCATCTTCAATAGCGCCAGTGCTGTCGCCGTTTGTACTTCCTTGTTCATTCTTACTGATCTTAGAAGCAGCCGTGGATCAAATTACTCGGTTTAGTGCTGTTTCGCATTCACTGTAACGCATCCGTCGTTATTTAGGAAGCGAATTTGTAGAAATACAAGGCTATACATCTTAAATGGCGGGCACCACATTAACCAATCTCCCACGTCCTCCCTTTCTGATCAGGGGTTGGACGATTTATCCAAACGCTCTTTTATGTTGTAATTACTTGCTTCTTTTATCTTGCCCTGCAGCAAGACATTCAGACTAAGTTGATCAACTGTGTATGGGTATGTTGTAATGCGTGTAAGTCGTAATTGACGCGTAGCAAGCTATCTCGCATTTTTTTCTGGAAAGAATATGTGCAAGGTTTTTCCAGATTTGTCAAATGGTTCAAATGGCTCTGAGCACTATGGGACTTAACATCTGAGGTCATCAGTCCCCTAGAACTTAGAACTACTTAAACCTAACTAACTTGAGGAAATCACACACATCCATGCCCGAGGCAGGATTCGAACCTGCAACCGTAGCAGTCGCGCGGTTCCAGACTGAAGCGCCTAGAACCGCTCGGCCACCACGACCGGCCCAGATTTGTCAGACTTATCGTTTGCAGAATACATCTGTAGCCTCCTTGAACTATTTCCTTTAGCAATCACAGACCCCGGCTAGACGACATGTTGTCCAATGCTGGTCGTGGTGGAGACAGCAGTAAATTAGCAAGTAATCCTAATTGCACCTGTTACTTGGGAACCAGAGGTCAAGCAGTTTCCATCAATTCCACAATCAGTATCGCCATGTTCTTTCACGGAATACAGCGGCATGTACATTCTCTTCTATTTTCATGATATTGTAACCCTCTTGCCATGTCGGCATGGCAACTATAGTCGCACTTAATAATGTGCATCACGGATATAAAATATTCTAAAATGGGAGAACTCATTGCAGTATTTTCAACTCATAGTAGGAAACATTAGTGTTAATGAATGGGTCATGCGTGGAGGTGTGCTCTGGAAGCCTAATGGTTAAGGAACGTGCTTGCGAAATGGAAAGAAACAGGTGTTCAGCTCCTGGTCTGGCATGAATTTCATTTGCCATGAAATTCAAAAATCATAACAATAATACTGTTGTAACCGAGAAAAAAATAACAGAACAATTGTGAAAACTACTTGAAGTCGAATTAGGCGTATAGAATTTACAAACGATACAGCGTAACACGGTTGCTTGGGCACGGAACGAATCTCTTCAGTAGATCTCAAATAAGACGGGGCTTTTATGTAGTAATAAAATATAATAGTAGAGGACTGAAGGAACTTGATGCGGAACGTCGAACCAAAATACAGACCGATGAGAAATAACATTATGACCACCTACGTAAGTTTGTAGTTTCACATTTGTAGCGCAAAACAGTAGCGGTTATGCGTGACATGGATCCGACAAGTCCCTGCTGTTTCGAATGGTACGTGGTGCCCGGTCTTCACTCACAGGTCACGTAATTCCCGTGTGTTAGGAGCCGGTTGTCTTTGGACGCGGAACTGGCGCCTGATAGCGTCACTCGTGTGTTCCATCGTGTTCAGATCAGGCGAATTTTGTGGCCAAGACATAAAAATGAGCTCTCTGTCATGCTCCTCAAACGACTGTAGCAGGATTCTGGCCTTGTGGCGTCAAACACGGTGTCCTGCTGAAAGATGCCATCGCCGTCGGCAATCAAGTATGAAGGGTTGCGTGTCGACCGCAGAAATGTTCTCGTAGTCCGCAGCTGTCATTGCGCTATCGATTACCATCGAAAGTCCCACAGATGCTCAGGTGAACGTAGCCCACATCACAATACTGCCTTCACCGACCCGTGTCCGTGGTGCTACGCATGTTTCGAGCAGCCGTTCGCCTGGATAGAGTATATACATCTACATCCACATACATACTCCGAAATTCACCATACGGTGCGTGGCGGAGGGTACCTCGTACCACAACTAGCATCTTCTCTCCCTGCTCTACTCCCAAACAGAACGAGGGAAAAATGACTGCCTATATGCCTCTGTACGAGCCCTAATCTCTCTTATCTTATCTTTGTGGTCTTTCCGCGAAATATAAGTTGGCGGCAGTAAAATTGTAATGCAGTCAGCCTCAAATGCTGGTTCTCTAAATTTCCTCAGCAGCGATTCACGGAAAGAACGCCTCCTTTCCTCCAGAGACTCCCACCCGAGTTCCTGAAGCATTTCCGTAACACTCGCGTGACGATCAAACCTACCAGTAACAAATCTAGCAGCCCGCCTCTGAATTGCTTCTATGTCCTCCCTCAATCTGACCTAATAGGGATCTCAAGCGTCGAGCAGTACTCAACAATAGGTCGCACCTGCGTTCTATAAGTGGTCTCCTTTACAGATGAACCACATCTTCTCAAAATTCTACCAATGAACCGAAGACGACCATCCGCCTTCCCCACAACTGCCATTACATACTTGTCGCACTTCATATCGCTCTGCAATGTTACGCCCAGATATTTAATCGACGTGACTGTGTCAAGTGCTACACTACTAACGGAGTATTCAAACATTACGAGATTCTTTTTCCTATTCATCTGCATTAATTTACATTTATCTATATTTGGAGTTAGCAGCCGCAAATTGCTATTCATCCTATCCGGAAACGACCGTCGACGTGGTGTCACAAAAAAGTGACTCATCCGACTGGGCGACGCATGTGCATTGATGCTTAGTCGCTGTGGCCGACCAGTTCCAAGCACTTCAGTCCGGAACAGAACGCCACTGCTACGGTCGCAGGTTCGAATCCTGCCTCGGGTATGGATGTGTGTGATGTCCTTAGGTTAGTTAGGTTTAAGTAAATCTAAGTCTAAGGGACTGATGACCTCAGATGTTAAGTCCCATAGTGCTTAGAGCCATTTTTTGGATTCTCGATGTCCCCGTGGTAAATGCTATCCCAATTGCCGACGTCACTGGGTGTACATGCGAACACGTACGGGACGTTTGCTGCGGGGCTCCAAGTTCAGCAATGTGCCTTGAACGACAACCTCCAAAACACTTGTGACTGTACTAGCATCTGTCATCAGATCTCCCATACCACTCAACAGCTCACGCCTTACTTCTGAACTACATTATTTCGAAATCTTTGAAAATTTCTTCGCGTAACATTCAAAAAATCTGTGAATACAATATACAGTATAATTAACTACTTTTATATGAGCAACGCTGGACGCTAAAAAATGGCTGGTTTATGAGGAAATAAAGATGATCTGAAATAAGTATTTAATTAAATAGACAAGCTGTTTAGCTCAGAATTAGAATGACACATGAATAACCGAACGGCGAAATTTACTAATACTAGAGGAAAAGTGAAAGATCTCTGATGCTAAGAATGGAAGGTTATAGGAGACGGTCGAAGCAACATCAGGAGATTAGTGTGATCGAAGAAAACCTTAAGACGGTGAAGTGAGGTCTACAGGCAGGAACTATTGATCTGGAGTTGATGCTGACGTTTCTAAAACTCCGTGATTGGAACATGTCATTGTTTGAAAGTGATACGTGGACCATGGGAAAACTGGAAATATATTAAATGTGGTGCAAAATATGAAAGCAAAATGTATCAGAAAGCAGAAAGGAGGAGAGACTTCTATGGAAAGTTAAAAGCAGAAGACGGATGTGTAAGTGGAAAATCTGGTGCAACAACCACAGATACTTAACTGGAAGGGTGAGTCATGGGGACAGTTCGTAAAAACAGACAGACTAGATTATGCAGAATATATTTTGGAGGATGTTACTGTCAAAGGTTATATATATATCTGTAATGATTAGCTCAAATGGAAAAAACTGGAGGCTGGAGTAAAATAAGATTTGTAAATAAATCATTAGGGCTACAATTTCTGTGAAATATGATCCCCGTGTAATTCTTCTGTTTGTGTAGTCTGCAAATTTAGAAGATCATCTTTGATCTGATACGAAGTGGATTTCGGGGTTCTGTTGTATTGATTTTGTAAGATAATGGCGTTCAAACAATTGTTTCGCATAAAATTCAATGGGTTTCCTTTGAATGGTTTGCTAGGTAGATGGTTTCCCTGTTACCTGGTATGAGTGTTGAAAGTATTGTCGGTGGCATTTGTAATTCTGTTGTCCGAAGAGTGAGGTCCCATGTTAAAGACGGAACCTCACGAGGAAACCATAAGATAAGGACAGTCATTGCCAGTCGCACACACGAATAAGAGACTTGAGCGAAGACACACACTCAAGAGGTGCTATACGCTGTCGCTGTTGTAAGCCTACTTACGTCAGAGCGCAGAGTCGCTAGCCCACTTTTTGTTAGTCCACCCTTTCTTATTCCACTCTGATAGCAGCACCGTCGTAGAACAGATACAGCAACGAACTAGAGTCTTTAGTTAGAACTGTGTACCAAAATTTATAGTCAAATTTACAACGGTATTTCTCTATCATTGCAAATCATAATAACGACGGCCCCTCCCGCCGGAGGTTCGAGTCCTTCCTCGCGCATGGGTGTGTGTGATGTTCTAAGAATAAGTTGGATTAAGTTAGTTTAAGTAGTGTGTAAGTCTAGGGACAGATGACCTAAGCAGTTCGGTCCCTCAGGAATTCACATACATTTGAACATTTTGAACATAATAATGAACAGTTATCATTGTGTTCTGCGAAAGTACTAAACGTATAACGTCCCTCATGTGGACATGGATTTCTAATCAAGTTAAGTGGTTCAAATGGCTCTGAGCACTATGCGACTTAACTTCTGAGGTCATCAGTCGCCTAGAACTTAGAACTACTTAAACCTAACTAACCTAAGGACTTCACACACATCCATGCCCGAGGCAGGATTCGAACCTGCGACCGTAGCGGTCGCTCGGCTCCAGACTGTAGCGCCTAGAACCGCACGGCCACTACGGATGTTTCCAGAATGGCTAAGCCATGTCTCCGCAATATCCTTTCTTCCAGGAGTGCTAGTTCTGCAAGGTTCGCAGAAGAGCTTGTGTGAAGTTTGGCAGGTAGGAGACGAGGTACTGGTGGAGTTGAAGCTTGGGTAGCTCAGATGGTACAGCACTTGCCCGCGAAAGGCAATGGTCCCTAGTTCGAGTATCGGTCCGGCGCGCAGTTTTAATCTGCCAGGAAGTTTCATATCAGCGCACACTCTGCTGCAGAGTGAAAATCTCATTCTGGAGTTTTTATTTTATTGAAATAAGTTCTGAATATTTTCTCATGAAAAATTCTGAATTTAAAAGTTTAAAAGACAGTTACTTTTTCCAGACCAAAACTGTTACAGTGTGAGAAACAAATCAGCTTTGAAGCTACTCAACAAGAGGAATTTGCTTAAAACCAAACTGCTCACGTAACAGTAGAAATCCCACTACAGTGAAAACACGTAAGTATCAATGCTGCTTCGTAATAAACAATTAATTTAAAATACATACGTATGACAAATTACGCCAGAAACCATTACGCAAGGATCAAATTCTACTTCAAATCCTTAAGAGAATTTTTATAACAAAAATACAATCCAAATAAGCGTCACTTGGAGCGTGGCAGTTGAATAACGAGCGAGTTGGTGACACAGAACATATCGAAAAATCAAAGGACATCAAATCAAGTGGCATCTTAAAAACTTAGGGACTCGAGAACTGACAGTTATGAAGAACAGCTGAAGGCCTTATCAAAGGTACCTTTAGTACCGGGCGGGAGGGTCTACGTGCTCCAGCGACGTTGAGTGCTATGCCGGCGGTAGTGTAGCTACTGGCAGGGTCACTCAAGCCGGACAGGCCTCAACGGAGGAGCCAGACGAAATGTGTCGCACCTACGGAAGGAGGGGTGTCTACAGGCGTGGTGAAGCCAACCTTCCTAGGAGAGTAAGCCCTGATATCAAATGCTGATCCTCCAAGTTGGGGATTGTGTCAATGGGCCAGCACCCCATTATCCACAACAAACTTCCACAAGCTCTAGAATCTAAAGCGGAGCCTCAGAAATCGGATAGAAACTCTTTACGACAATTATTGGCAAGGAAAAGGACAATGAGAGTTGGTGCATGGAACGTTCAAAGTCTGACAAATAAACATACCGAAATCGAGAATGAAATTAGTCGACTGAAGGTTGACATAATTATTCTGTCAGAAACAAAAAAGAAGGGGGAAGGAAATGAGAAATTTGGAAATTTCATCCATTTTTGGTCTGGAATTGATAAACATAAACGAGCAAAAGCAGGCGTTTTCATTCTGACTAACAAAGCTCTGAGCGCTTACATCAAGGACTATATATTTATATTCGAAAGAATTGACACTATTACCATCACATTACAGTTATAATAGGGATGTATGCCCCAAACGACGATGCGACAGAGCAAAGCAAAGACCATTTTTACAAGAAATTAGACCATCTACTCAACCATGTCAAAAAGCCCCAAGAAGTAATAATAGCAGGAGATTTTAATGCGAGGGTTGGCTCACAAGTAATGATGCAGTAGTAGGAGGATATGGAGAAAATGCCATTAATAGTTCTGGAGAAAATTTTGTAGAATTCTGTAACCAATATGACTTGAAAATTCTGAACATACACTATTGACATAAAGATATCCACAGCTATACATGGGAGAGACCACCATCACAGCAGAAATCAATAATTGATTACATCATTACCAAGCAGTAGCCAAAAATGTTGGTTCAAGACTCTAGAGTTATGCGGGGAGCCAGTTATGGGTCTGATCACTACTTAGTTTTAGCAAAGTTGACAAACTCATCTGGGAGAAAACCATCAACAAATGGACAAGGGGCTGACCACAGCATTCATGAGAAATTAGAGCAGGCAAGATATAGGCTCTTTCTCCTGAAGCAGTTCAGCATCAAGAATTTATTTCAACGTAGATTAGAAAATGAACTAAAAGCGATTTCAGAAGATGACAATGTTGAAGTAGAATATGAAAATATCAAAAAAGCTACTTACAAAATTTTCTATGGAGACTAGGGACTGAGAGTAAGAGTCTAGGTAAACGGGATCCTCCATGGATCTCTGATGACCTGAAGATGATGATTAGGGAAAAGAAAAATCTGCACAAAAAATGATTATCAACTAAATCACTACAGGGCAGGCAAAACTACCAGACAACAAATTACGAATTAAGAAACAAAATTAAATTAGAAAAGAACAAGATGTTGGAAAAGGAATGTATTGGAATTGAGAGTCTAATAGGTAGATCAGAAAGAACAGACGTGTGGAGTACAATTACCAGTATGAAGAAAACACAAGTAAACAAACCACTAGACAACCTAATTCCCTTAAAGGAATGGAAAAAGATTTATGCAGACCTTTTAACTGAAGATAGGCTATATTACACGCAAGGGAATGGAGAGGAGATGGAAGTAACCAATCGAAACATAAACATTACAATAGAGGAAGTGACTTGTGGGTTAATTAAAATGAAGAATGGCCGATCACCTGGTCCAGGAAACATTCCTGTTGAATTATTGAAGGCTGGAGGAAGATATCTGAAGAAACGAATAATCTGCCTGATGAACAACTGTTGTAAGAGAATTGAAATTTCCTCAGAATGGAAAAAGTCATATATGGTTTCTATTTTCAAGAAAGGGAATAGAAAAGACACAAACTGCTATAGAGACATTAGTGTCAACTGTACAATGATCCTCTTATTTGGCAAGATAATGTTTGAAAAAATTAGACAAAATGTTGGCCACCATATTGGGGAAGACCAGAGTGGATTTACGCAGAACAGATCATGTACAGATAACCTACTAATTTTACAAGAACTAATGGAGAAATTTATAGCAGATTTAGCAAAAGCTTACGATACAGTTCCTAGATTTAAGCTGTGGGAAGGCTATGAAAGATATAGGTACGGATGATCACGTTGTACAAATTATTATTGAAATATACAGGGATAATGTGGTACAGATTAAACGAGATTCAAAGTTATCAGAACCCATTAATGTGTATTTATCTCGCTGAATGCACTCAGTACCCACAGCAACTAGCGTTGCGGAGTGGCCACGCATTTGAGGCGCCACGTCAAGGATTGCGCGGCCCCTTCCTCCGGAGGTACGAGTCATCCCTCGTGCAAGGGTGTGTGTGTTGTTCTTAGCATAAGTTAGTTTATGTTAGTTTAGCCGTCCGGGGTGGCCGAGCGGTTCTAGGCGCTACAGTCTGGAAGCGCGCGACCCCTACGGTCGCAGGTTCGAATTCTGCCTCGGGCATGGATGTGTGTGATGTCCTTAGGCTCTGATGACCTCAGAAGTTAAGTCCCATAGTGCTCAGAGCCATTTTTATGTCAGTTTAGTGTGAAAGTCTAGGGACCGATGACCTCAACAGTTTCGTACCTTAGGAATTCGCAGACATTTTAACATTTTCAGCACAAAGCAGCGCACACCGCTTCATAACACCTGCAGACCTCCAACACAAGACAACAGCCCTGTCTAGCAACACATTCACATAGGCAATCCCGCTGTCTCCAGATTCTGCTTCGGCCATAGCCAGCCAGATAGGCTTGAAGCAAACTGCGCCCGGTCTCGCCGTATCGCAAGTCTTCGGTCAGCACCCTCTTCCTTGTTGTTGCCGTCCACAACGGCAGCCACGGCGTGCCGTTAAATCCAATAGCCGCTTTCATTACTGAGGTCTGGCCCTGGTAGATACTCGCTCGCCGTTCAACACCAGACTCCTCGAACAGCCAGCTGTTCCCAGAGGTTCGCTCGATGGCCCCTGTGTCGCGATGCACGCGATGCAGCTCCACCACCGAGCTGCTCAGCCATGTATGCCGTGCAATGGCGCGGGTTTTATCGTGTGGCGGCTGTGTGACGTTTTTTGATGGCACAGATTGAGGTCAGACGACCGAGGGGACGACAAAAACATTTTGCTATCCGTGAAGTGTTGCTTGCATAATCCCGGTACAAGCCCAGTCGGTGTGGCCGAGCGGTTCTAGGGGCTTCAGTCTGGAACCGCGTGACCACTACGGTCGCAGGTTCGAATCCTGCCTCGGGCGTGGATGTGTGTGATGTCCTTAGGTTAGTTAGGTTTATGCAGTTCTACGTTCTAGGGGACTGATGACCTCAGATGTTAGGTCTCAGAGCCATTTGAACCAGGTACAAGTCGGGACCGGTGGGGTGGGGTATTCTCTTCCTGCAGATACGGATCAACTACAGGCGGCCGTAGACGAACAAACGATAAAGCATGATCGGAAAATTTCAACTATTTTCACCGGTGAGAGACGATACAGACGTGCCAGGAATTCATTTCACCTCCTATAAAGATTCTCTACAAAAACAATACCTCCTCCACCAGATTCAATGATACCTTGATAACTAATAGGATGCATTGTCTTCCATTGCTTTCGAAGTCCTCTTGCGTTGTCGTGGTCATGCTCTAGCGTGTACATGCAAATTTCCGTTCCTTGAGGTGAACAAAATTACGCTTACGACTACTCCGCAGCGAGGTGGTGGTTGTTAACCGTATATCTGCTCAATGCGTGTTGTGATGGTCCAACATCCAAAGCACAACATGTTCCCTCTGTCAGTTTGGCGACGTCGCGACGCCTTTAGATGATACGAAGTGGTCTGGCATGGCAGATGATGGTGTGAGGTGGTGGGTGACCAATTCAGCATATCCTAGTATGATACAGATACTGTCCCCAGTGACTTACAGTGAAAGACAACTCCTCATAACATTAAAGAATTAAAAGAAAATCAAGAGCGCCTAATGGACGAATGCTTACCTAGTGAAATTAACAGGGGTGGCCCAGTTACACATGGAAGTGTGGGTATAGCACCTTACACAGACATTATCATAAGGGATCCGTCAAACTACAAAAAGAGACTGAGGGTTACTTAACGATATGATTTATTGCTAAAAGACACTAAAAATGTTTTATGCACTGAATCAAGAATACTATCAATTATTAAACGAACAGGGGATTGAAAACCTGTACTAAAACCTTGGTTTTTGATCCTTGATGGAGTGAAAAATGAAGAGGTACTGAGAATATTGGGAGAGTGGGAGAGCAAACGCCACGCGGGATTAGCCGAGCGGTCTTGGGCGCCGCAGTCATGGACTGTGCGGCTGGTCCCGGTGGAGGTTCGAGTCCTCCCTCGGGCATGGGTGTGTGTGTTTGTCCTTAGGGTAATTTAGGTTAAGTAGTGTGTAAGCTTAGGGACTGATGACCTTAGCAGTTAAGTCCCATAAGATTTCACACACATCTGAACATTTTTTGGAGAGCAAACACAAGGAGGAAACGAAACTAGATAATATATTAAGAATGAAGGAAAGGCTTATGAAAACAATGGTATAAAGATACATGGAAGGAAAGAGGTGGCAAGGGAGGAAGAGATTTCAGATCATGAATGATGTCGTGGACAGCAGCACATGCACTGGCAATAAGAAGGAAGCATTTGATCTCATGAAATACAGACGCAAAGAACCAGCTAATACAGCGGAAAACTGATGACGATGATGATGATGATAGTGTTGGCTAAAATTTTGCACAGTTGGCTGAATATATGATATAAATGGTAAAAAAACTGAGTGGAAAATACAACCAGCGACTATGGAAAAAATTAATGAGTTAAAGGAAGGTCCCGGAAAAGCATGAACAAACAAAATCTCGCCTAAGCATACGTCGAGCGCCGCTAGATGATTGTGAAAAATAGATCTGCAAAACGAAGACCTCATGCAGTATAAGTGCCTCATCTTATCACTCCAATCATGTACGAGAGCAGGAGATGGCTGTAGAAGTGGCTGAGAATTCTAATTTCAGCCAAGACATCTGAGTTTTGTGTTCCCTTGAGCAAGTGTTCTTTATGGGACTCTAAGGAGAAGTGTCTCCACTTTCCCTTCTCAATAAAACCCGACTGGTTCTGCCGCGGTTGGACTCTGAGTGGCTAATTGAAGCCGATCTTGTGAGTTCCAATAAACGATAACTTAATAGATATTCAAACATTATACTTACTCTTACAGATTTGCCATGGTTAACCAGTGACATATATCTGTCCCTTGGTGTGTAACAGATTTCTTGTTATAGTTACTGGTAAC
The DNA here is from genome assembly GCF_021461395.2 of Schistocerca americana. Classification (NCBI taxonomy): domain Eukaryota; kingdom Metazoa; phylum Arthropoda; class Insecta; order Orthoptera; family Acrididae; genus Schistocerca; species Schistocerca americana. Next base: position 308,897,041 of record NC_060125.1, on the reverse strand, counting down.
GCATATACATACACACATGCGGGAATCCTACATAGCTAACAAAAGAATTTCTATGAGCCAGTCACAGAATTCCTTACTGAATTTTGAACAAACATTCGAGCTGGCCTCCTCTAGGAATAAAAGCTGGTCCCGTGCTCATAGTGCCATGTTCTCTCCTGTCATTCAGATCTCTATCGTTGTTTCAATGGATTCTCTCACTTCATGCAAGGAAGCTTTATGACAGGCTAGCCACCATCGCTCTTCGCCACTGCTTCCCTGTCAGCAGGGGGCTCTCCCCTGCCTTTATCTGCATGAGACTCGGGCTTTCAGTGAAAACATCGTCACAACCTATGTGGTTGGATATGCGTATTGGATTATTTAACAGGTTACGTGATAGTTTTTGGATAAGACTACCATATAAGATTGGCACCTAAATACTGACGATGTTGCAATTGAGGGCACCATCATATTGCGAGAGCCACCTGCCTGGGTTGTGGTGTCTAGTGAACGCCTCAAGGTTTTGCTGCAGTATCTTGGAATTGCCATCTTGTGCTGCCATGTCATATCTCGGTGTCTGTAAGATGTCTATGGTGACAGCCCAGTTGCAAGCTCTATCGTCGTTAGGTCAAGACAAAAATTGCACATTCTGACACAACGTGTTAAAAGTTGGAGTAAAACTGTCTTCTTACAACAGGAATGGAATTAAAATTCCCTACACATTATCTTGGAATAAAAAGAGGTAGGAATTAATAATTTTAGAAAATAATAGTTCCTAGAACCCACCGAATATTACACTCAGTTAGACTGGAACTATAATTCACTGTTCATGGTCGACTGACATGGCTATGTTCCCCAGCTCCAGTGATCTTGTTCTTGGCTATGTAGTACTGGTACTGCAGCGAGACACGCCACTGCCACACCGCCTCTGTGGCCTTGCTGGTAAGGCGCCAAGATGGCGATTCACAGATATAGGTAGAACAAACATACCTCCTGGAAGCTGTCGCCAAGCCTGTCTTCAGGGCCTACAGTGCACTGTTGACAGTCAGCGTGGGGACTGGAGGACTGTGATGTCGGCTGAAGCCAGGGGCTTAGCCCGTGCGTAGAAGTCGGCAGTGAGTGGTTTGGTTTAAATGGCTCTGAGCACTATGGGACTTAACTTCTGAGGTCATCAGTCCCCTAGAACTTAGAACTACTTAAACCTAACTAACCTAAGGGCATCACACACACATCCATGCCCGAGGCAGGATTCGAACCTGCGACTGTAGCGGTCGCGCGGTTCCAGACTGGCAGTGAGTGTTGAGGAGATGTTGGAGAGACACCGAGGAAAGCAGTTCTGCAGGAAGCCAAATCCAAGAGCCTCACCAGACGGTTACAGTTAGCACAGTTGGCTCTGGCGTGTAGACAACAAGGTGTTGGAGCAAGCGCTGTTTCCTCAGCTCAAGAAACAGCTTCAGAATATTGCAAGGAGCACAGTGCGGGTGCTTTTGAATTAATGTTGGTATCTTTGTGCTCTTCTGGACAAGTTGATTATTGCAAGGAGCACAGTGTGAGTGCCTTTGAATTAATGTTGGTATCCTGGTGCTCTTGTGGCCGAGTTGACTCACAGTATTACAGGCAAGGGCGCATTAAGTGAAGTCAGTTGGAGCTCACTTGTGACGGAAGTTGTGAGCATTGAGTTGTGGCTTATCGCTATTCCACGAAGGGTTATGCTAAATAAATATTGTGTACTGAATGCAGGATGTGCTAAAGTAAATGCTGTGTCATAAAAGAAGCCGGTTCATATCAGTATGTACAGTGTGTGCAATCATGCACAAGTTGAATGTAATTTAAAATCTTGTTACAATTCTGGATCTGTTCTTTACTCTGTGGTTTCCATGTTGGTTCATAATACATCTTGTTATTGAACCTGTGGTACATTCATGTGTAATGTGTATTGTGATAGTTTCTTATATGAATGAGTTATTCATATGTGTAGCTACTGTACTGATCACTTAGATGTAGGCTTGAATATGTTTGTAGTATACTGATATTTCGTGCCTTGGTGACTGGGCACAGCTAGCAGCAGCCAGGCAAGAAGTACCTAGCAACGATTTTACTCTGTTTTCTATTACAGGTTAGTGAATATATTTTGGTATAGTAAGTTACTATTGTCTTAACTATTGAAGGCCAAAGGCCCTATATTGTAAAGTGGTACTTCGATATTTTGGTTGCCTGTGTGGGGACAGACTGAGCTGTTTTGTATTAATTATTGTTGTTGTTATTTCAAGAAGGTATTTTGTGTTGCTCAAGGCCGGTCCAAGTTTATTCAAGACTCAAGGAATCTTTTGTTAATATTAGTGTTTTCTATTTTATTAAATCAATCTTTTCATGGTAAATAAAGCGATAGCTAAAATTTTGAGCCCCATATTTACAGAAACTCCATCCTGAGCCCTCCCTCTCCACGTCATCTAAAATCCAGGCTACAGAACAAAAAAAAAAAAAGGTATGCATGTTCCCCCTTACGGCAAGTTCCCACATTGGCTTTGGAATACTATCATGCGACGAGTTCTGAGACACAAAAAAATTCTGGTCAACACGCGTCTGTTAAAGTACTCTTGCGGTCAAAATATTCGACCAACTAAAATCCACCTACTCCCACCTGGTTGAGGCAAGTTGGCTTAATGGCGTGTTCCATACGACACAGACCTTAGTACCACAAAATACCACATACATACATAAGAACTTCGCATAAACACACAAGCAAAGGAGTAACATTGAAAAACACCGAAAACAGACGAAAATGGTAGGGAGTTAGGTGGTGGAGTGCTAAGCCGCGGCGTTTTGGTAAAAGCCATAATACTTCAAAGACATTTATTTAAATGTTTAAAAAACCAGAGTGCGGAAACATCTTTAGCCTTTCTCTTACAATACAGCACATCCGCACTAGACGATAGGAAATAATGATGTTGATCAGAATGAATTTAATTAAAATCTACTCCAACTAAAAGCAATTATTGAAATCACAATTAAAAGCGTTAAGCTATTTAAATGAATTCTTTGACCAATTAAAACTTGTAAAATTCATTGATGAAGCATGGAATTTAATAACGGTAACTAAACTACACTGCGTGTTGCGCTGCTGTCTCCTGCATTAGGCCAATCCTGGAAACACGGCTGAGCGTCCTTGCTGAGAACACCGGACTCACGCGGCATGCAAACTAAAGAACAATCACTTGTTACAGCTCCAAGAGCGCTGTCGCTAGAGAGCTCCAGCCTCGCATGTGCGGCCGTACATCGACGCATCTTCCACCTGTCCCCACTAAAGACGCCTCCTACCGACCAAAAGCAATTTTTGCCACACGCGAGATCGATAAATCGCGCGCCATGTCTCATACAAAATTAGAGAAAAGGTAAAAGAAATATGGGTTGGGAAAATGTGTATTATTGCGGAAAGTTAAATGAGAACGGCTCAAGAATGAAAGCCGTATCAAAAGAAAAGCGTTTACAAGTAGACTTTATATTCCTGTATGATTTTTCACTCTGAAGCGGCGAATGCATTGACTTGAAAGTTGTGAAAAATAAAAGCTATATTTTGGATCGTTCCGGCACACAGTTTTACTCTGCCAAGAAGTTTCACACATGCACACTCTTCTGCAGAATGAAAATTCATTCTGGAGACAATCCTCTAGGCTGTAGCGAAGTCATTTCTCTTCAGTTTCTTTCTTAGTGCAGGTATGCAGGAGAACCGCAGTGAAATTTGGAACTAGGCTCCAAGTACTAGCGGTAGCAAGTCTCTGAGGGTGGGTTGTGCGTCGTATCCGTATGAAAAATAAGCACGCAGAAGGCCTTTGTCTAATTTTCAGTACTGATCAAGATATGGTCAGTGCAACTGACATGCTCGAAGATCCAGTAGAGTCACAATTAATAAGGAAAAATCAGCGAACTAGGGTCTAAATTTTCTGTCTCGGTCTTACCCGTGACTATGCACTGTGTAGAAAGAACACTATTTGTGGATGATCATCACGACAAATCCCAGGTACATTTTAGAACTCAGTTGGAACGAAAAGATTCGCATAGTCAAAATATTAAGGCTGCAAGTTCCAATACCTTAGAAGTCTCCACAGGCTACAAATGGCTTATTACATCATCTCCCAAGTCCTGTCACGTGGCATCTCTGTAGGTTGAATTTGGACAAATGAAATTTGCGTGTGTCAGCGACCTCCTGTCGCCTGGTACAAGTCGTCTTAGGTGACACCACGTCGGGAACTTGCGTGTCGATGAGGATGAAATGATGATGAGGACAACACCTAGTCTCTGGCAGGGAAAATCTCCGACGCAGCCGCGAAAAGAATCGGGTCAATTGCATAGCATTTTGCCTTGCTCAGCACTCAGCTTTGTAGGCAGACTGAATTTGTACAAATTCCCTTTCCTCGATATAGCCAACAACCTATCAACAGGAGATTGGGTATGAGGAATCGGGTACCAGCCCTGCATGAGTAAATTCCTCAAACAGTCTAGAAAGACGGGGAAGACGCAAGAAGCATCACGCAATAAAATGTTACCAATTTACATCGATACAGAATGCAAAATTTACAGCTATGTCCGAAACTACTACATTGAAAAAAAAAACTACATACTACAACAGTCCTTAGCAAGAAATTGTCAATAATGAATCCACCACGATACTAAGCAACCTACTGCAATCAAATAGTTTTGGAGAAACGCCCATTCGACGGTTTTAAACTCAAAAGCCAGAGCACTTTGACTAGATGTCATTACCGAAACCTAACCAACACTTGCTAATAAATGTTAAATCAAACTTTTTGCCTCAGCTTTATGTGAAACTTGTACACGTGAATTGAACGTCTATGTCTGGCTTGTTGATTTGACTTTTTTCCTCAACAAGTTCAAGGACACTGACTCACAGGAATTTATCGATTTTTTCGCATTGCAACATTGGAATCTCATATCTTATCTAGGAGCCAGATATCGACCATCTGTGCACATTACATGTGCGAGATTGTTGAAGAACTGGAAAAGGTGATGAAGAATTTGCATTCAAGAAATACGCAATGTGACGAACAGAAATGGCGCTTTTATTCAAAGACAATAATTACACAGAAGTCATTGCGATTATAATGGTCACCTGGACAGTGCGAAAGTTGGAAAATGGTTCTGAATAGTGTGTGTGAAGCAAAATATGATGAAAGTAAATGCTGATGTTTCCTTCTTGCTAACTCTGACGGATAAATAATCGTCTAATGGTGAAGTTAAACATTGTTGCTTCTGCCAAATAACAAATCGTGAGCCCTCACGTGCATCAACGTGAAGCGTGAATAGGGAACTGAAAAGCAAGAAAGCCACTTTTTGTAAGGCCTCCATAATGTGTGACGGGATTTTAAAATGTTGGCTACGTTTCTATCCAGGGCACAACCAACGAATCTGCCTTAATAAAATCAGTCACAAGAGTTTGTTTCCGTAAGAGCGTGCAAAAATGTAACAGGACATAGAGAATGCTCCAGTGAACAATTTGAGGTAGAGAACCTGGGGTCGGAAAAGCCGGCTTAAGGAGCTTTGGAAGTAAACTTGTCTACCGCTTTGACTAGCATTACTGTTTTCCAGGTTATTTACAACTAACATGTGTACAAGTTTACACTTACTGCTCTGTTTATTTACTTGTAAATTCTACATTTCCTGCAAGTAAACAAGGAGGACGAGCTTCCTTATCGTCTACCTAGCCGTCTGAATGGCCACTTGTACTTGAGGTTCGTGCAAAGAGTTCTGCCTGAGTTGTTGGAGAATGTATCCTTGGCTGCTCGTGAGAGGATGTGGATACAACATGACCACGCACCACCGCATTTCAGTATGGATGTCCGCAACCATCTCAGTGCTGTATTTCCTGGTCGCTGGATTTGAAGGGGAGGTTCTATTCCATGGCCTGCGAGGTCACCTGACCTGAATCCCCTTGATTATTTCCTATGGGGATATCTAAAGTCACTTGCATATGAGACCCCAGTGGATAGGGAGAAGGAATTAACTGCCGGAATTATAGCTGCCTGTGAAATGATTCGAAGCACACCAGGGATATCTGCCAGGATGCGTAAGATTCTCTTCGCCGATGTCATCCTTGTATTGAGGTTGATGGCCGTCAACTTCAGCACATTTTGTAAGATAATGTACTAATGGTACATGCATTGTGTCAGTGATCGTATTTACAGTTAACTGTAACTAATGTAAGTAAAAAAGTACACAGTAATGTGATTTTATTCCTATTATCTCCTTAAGTTGGCTTCTCCGACTACAGGTTCCCTACCTCGGATTGTTTTGTGGAGCATCCTCTATATCCTGTTAAATTTTTGCACTCTCTTACTGAAACATCCAGAATGCATGCAGGAAATTGCGGTGAAATAATATTCATTTCTCCTAGTGTTCTAACTATCAACACGCTGTGTATATTAGCGATAAACAAAATATAGCTTCTCACAATTCACAACCGTTTATTATTGATATAATATCTTCCTGTCTGAGGGGTCAAGTAGGCTGACAAGCATTAAGCGTTCGCTTAAACTTTCGAAAATTCACGAAAAATATAGTTGCTTTAGTACAACTCCAAAGTCGAAATTCCGTCATCACGACCTAAAGATATATTCCAAGAGCCAATGACCATCAGAGTTAACGGCAGACAAAGTGTAAACCAAGTCACCTACCTGAAATATCCAGAGTCCACAGTTTGAAAATGTTCCAGAGTTTTCGCAGTCGACCCATGTGAAATGTTACCAGTTCCCAAAGCAACTAGTTAGCCGGAAGCGAATTCTTGTAAGTCAACACAAGTTACAATGTTTCATACCCCTCGTTTTTGATATACGCAAAATTGTACAAGTCCGTGACCAAATACTTACAAATATTTCTGATGCACACACGAAGCGACGTGTATCAACACTGTCTATTCCTGATCTCCACTCAGACTACAGGTTGAATGGCGAGTGTCCCGTGCGGAAATAGCCGCCCTTACTTATATCCTTACACTGACGTGAATCAAAAATGGCGGACTTCCGATTTCCAGAAGCATACATAAACTGTAAATCTAATGTTTATGTACTTGTTACACATGATTTGGACGCATCCAGTGCTGCTCGTAGTTGTTCCATAGTTTTAATGTTTGGTCAGGTATAGTGCATTTGTCCACAATGACGGTATTTTGCGTTGTTATGTCATCAGTAACTACACAATAATTAAACTAATTACAGTCACACATCCCTAATTAGATCTACTTACTAATGGTGCTACTACTTCCACTATTTCATGTTTCACTTACGAAACAGTCAATTTTTTCATGTGCAGAATAAACATTCAGGCCTTTAATTTAAAATATGTAATATTCACAAAATATCTACCATAACAGTTTGATAGCGCTTACTGCATTTCACTTGAAAGCCGCTTGCTCGGTGTCGGCGGATAAATACGATATAGCAGTGCGTGTGCAAAGTTCCTTCGGACATGCATATGTGCGTCGTAATTCGGAATGACACACGCACTGCAATATCTTACATGTATGTGTGTTCGCATTATTTAGGACATTATTAAAACAAAGCTGTAAGTAATATGCATGTGCAGTACAGCAGTTTACTTTCAAACAAACTATCGTTTGTTTGAATTTTTCCCTCTCGATCATCTGAACTGTCATTTTTGACTCTAAATAACATGAACTTTTCCCTTGGTCCGTCGAGTTTCAAACTGTCGAGAGTCGAATGTATATGCACAGAAACAACGTATGCATTAGAGAAACAATGTCTAATTGTTTAAATGCCCTGCTATCATAGCTGAAACACATTGCGAGAAAGAAAACGAAACGGAACATTTTCATAGCACAGCACAACAAAGCACAGACCTTTTTCTGTCTCGCAGTCCATTTTGACAGAAAGCTTATACAGTACCTTAAAACATGCATCCAATGTTCGTCGAAATGTTTAATTTAAAGTATTATGTAAAATGTAGATATATGTCGCTCAAGAACTTTTCGAGTTTTTTGAAACCCAGATTTCCCATCTATGTCTTAGAAAAGACGAAAAATTATTTAACAGTGAAGTTAGTTTCACCAGTTCTGATGATTCCGACTTATTAAGTGATTTATAATTTTTGGGAACAAAGTTATGAGACAAATGAGAACAATGAGAAGTCGTACACGTAATTTCAGCGAAAGAGTTGTTCGTTTATAATTTAAATCTCTTCTGGCACATGTCATGAGTGAAAGATTCCTAACAAACAGAAGGTCCTACGGAAAACACATAGCTGTCATGAATGGTATGTCGTCGTCCCATGTTGGTGTGACGTAAACAATATTCCACCAACGTAATCTGTGTTGTCCTCTCGGAATGGCCCCTCTTGTCATGACGCAGTCGAGTATCTGTTATTTATAGTCTCCTTACTAGTTGCAGTAAGTGCAGTTGACGATGGAGAACAAACGTACTTCTCACAGAAATTGTACTGCCATTTGACATCGCTGTACTTAATGAAAATTTCTCTCCACTATTTGAACTTTAATTTTATTTTCTGTGAGAATTGTCAACAACGAAAACCACTTCAATACATTTATGCTTACAGCTGACAGGTCTTGCAATGCAGTTAAGTTGACAGATCTATCTCAAAGTTAGCCAGCCGTGTGGCCGTGCGGTTCTAGGCGCTTCAGTCTGGAACCGCGCTACTGATACGCTCGCAGGTTCGAATCCTGCCTCGGGCATGGATGTATGTGATATCCTTAGGTTAGTTAGGCTTAAGTAGTTCTAAGTTCTAGGGGACTGATGACCTCAGATGTTAAGTCCCATAGTGCTCAGAGCCATTTTATCTCAAAGTTATCGCGATGTACCGAAAACAGACAATAGAATTCCCTGTACAGATACGGAATTTCCTTACTTACGAGCCAATAACGACGTCTGTCTACTAAACTCATTTTGTTAGCAATTCACATTGTTTCGTATCGATACAATATTATCCTCTGTCTGTCTGTCTGTCTGTCTCTCTCTCTCTCTCTCTCTCTCTCGCAGAATTTTAACGCAGTTACAGTTTTTTTAAACTCTTTCGTCTTGACTGCTACCCTTTGGTTTTGACCAAGATGTTACGGAGATTTTCCTTGGTTGTAAGACAAATGCCGGAACTCGAAAGCTGGACAAAAATTTGCGAAATGGGTCTACCTCTCTCATAATACCTGTTCGAGTGGTATTTGTCCGCTAATTCCCAATGGATCATTATAAAAGAGCCCTTTATCCAGAGCGATGTACAATTATGCGCATATAAACATGCGAAAACTATTTACAGGTTTAAAGTGGTATTTGAACGTCAGTCCTTTTGCCAAGACGTCTTAGGGACCACGGCCGTTTACTATTGAAAGAAAATGAAACGCCTACTTCCGTCCTTTTGATTTTGTTTGTTTTCAGCTACCAGTTCTAGAGCTTCAATGCGCGATCTTCAGGCCGTAGTTGACGCTGAAGGGGTTGACACGATCCCCATATATAATGCATCGTCACAAACTGTAGAGCACAATGGTTTTGAAGACGAGGCGCAGTATTTTTCCGAATCACCGTAGCTACTAATGTCTAACATCCCAACCGCTACTGTGAAATTACTAACTACACGTAGGGTGGTCAGAAAAAGTGTGAAAAGTTTGTAAAGGTTTTGCAGGGTAGGTTGTGCTTCGATATAATTGTTCAGAAAAATAGTTCAGTACGTTACGTCGTTTCCTAGTTCTGCAGCATTGAATTTAGCCAATAATGTCATCGCGCGCATAAATTTTAGCGATACGCCAGAGACAGTGTCGCCAAACGTATTCTTCGTTTGGTTTTCTAACACTGGACAAGAGAGCAATACAGAAATTGGACACGGGACGGTAGTAAGGTTCGAAGCCGAGCGGAATGCTGAGCAGTCTCGTGCGCTGCCATCTACACTGTGAGCACTTCTGACGCTAACTCTATCTGGCGGGCCACTTGAATTTGCGCGCATAATGGCCTGGTTGTCTAACTTCAGTGCTAATTAACTTAGACGTATAGAGGTTTTGTCTTGACAATTATTTCTCAGCACAGTCTCCACTGGAAAATCCTTACAAGTTTTTCAGACTCTTCCTAACCACCATGCATATTTCCGCTTAGACTATCAATGTTATCCATACATATTATAAAAATGCATGTACGTATACATTTACATATGTATGTACGTTCCACATCTCCTCCCAGACCACCGGACCGATTTCAACCAAACTTGCTACGCATATCACTTACTGTTTGAAAATCATCGCTGTGAGAGTAAGAACCACCAACCTATTAAAGGTGTTCGGGTGGGGGTGAAAAAGCAGTGTAACCCACGAGGAGCGAATAGCCATACTTTGGTCATCCAGTATTTGAGAATGAGGGGTGTTAGTGACTTGGAACAAACTGCACACAACTTAAAACGCTTGCCAAACGTTTTATAGCTGACAACAGTAACAAAATGATGAAACGGAAAAAGTTTATCGCTTACTACATTTAAGCTGTTCTTGCGGTAAAACTGCCGCATGAAGGGTGATGCTTTAATTGATTACTTCTTTACTGCTAACTGTATTAGTGTCACATAGACAGTATTCACTGAATGTATCAGCAAAATTATATCTCTGTACGACGCATATTTAGAGAGATAGGACGTCATAAACACTGAGATCGATGAAAAACTTCTGCATCGTGCATGACGTTTTATTTTGTTAGTCCTTTACTACTAACTCTATTCAAAACACTTTTCGCAGACAGTAGTCACACACACTCCTGGATGTGCCTTCAAAATTCAAAAATGGTTCAAATGGCTCTGAGCACTATGGGACTTAACTTCTGTGGTCATCAGTCCCCTAGAACTTAGAACTACTTAAACCTAACTAACCTAAGGTCATCACACACATCCATGCCCGAAGCAGGATTCGAACCTGCGACCGTAGCGGTCACGCAGTTCCAGACTGAAGCGCCTTTAACCGCACGGCCACACCGGCCGGCCCTTCAAAATTAAATCGCTCTACAACATTTAGTTCAGGAGATACGACGTCATAAAAATTAAGTTGCGTAAAAATGATACTGCAGTGCTGATTTCGGTGGAGCTACAGTTAAAATATAAGAACCACCTGCGTACTATTCGGGTGAGCGCGATAATGTGGTGAGAGAAGGGGGAAGAAGGATAAATTGCGAGGGCGAAGGAGGAGATACGTGGGAGGAGAGATGGGCAGAGAGAGGGGAAGAGCAAATGTGCAGAGAGAGGAGAGAGGAGAGAGGAATAGATACACTACTGGCCATTAAAATTGCTATACCAACAATAAATGCAGATGATAAATGGGTATTCATTGGACAAATATATTATACTGACATGTGATTACATTTTAACGCGATTTGGGTGCAGAAATCTGTACCCAGAACAACCACCTGTGGCCGTAATAGCGGCCTTGATACTCCTGGGCATTGAGCCAATCAGAGCTTGGATGGCGTGTACAGGTACAGCTGCCCATGCAGCTTCAACACGATACCACAGTTCATCAAGAGTAGTGACTGGCGTATTGTGGCGAGCCAGTTGGTCGGCCACCATTGACCAGACGTTTTCAATTAGTCAGAGACTTGGAGAATGTGCTGGCCAGGGCAGCAGTCGAACATTTTCGGTATCCAGAAAGGCCCGTACAGGACCTCCAACATGCGGTCGTGCATTATCCTTCAGAAATGTAGGGTTTTACAGGGATCGAATGAAGGGTAGTGCCACGGGTCGCAACACATCTGAAATGAAACGTCCACTGTTCAAAGTGCCGTCAGTGCGAACAAGAGGTGACCAATACGTGTAACCAATGGCACCCCGTACGATCACGCCGGGTGATACGCCAGTATGGCGATGACGAATACACGCTTCCAATGTGCGTACACCGCCAAACGCGGATGCGACCATCATGATGTTGTAAACAGAACCTGGATTCATTCGAAAAAATGACGTTTTGCCAATCGTGCACCGAGGTTCGTCGTTGAGTACACCATCGCTGTGATGCAGCGTCAAGGGCAACCGCAGCCATGGTCTCCGAGCTGATAGTCCATGCTGCTGCAAACGTCGTCGAACTGTTCGTGAAGATGGTTGTTGTCTTGCAAACGTCCCCATCTGTTGACTGAGGGATCGAGACGTGGCTGCACAATCTGTTACAGCCATGCGGACAAGATGTCTGTTATCTCGACTGCTAGTGATACGAGGCCGTTGGGATCCAGCACGGCGTTCCGTACTACCCTCCTGAACCCAGCGATTCCATATTCTGCTAAAAGTCATCGGATCTCGACCAACGCGAGCAGCAATGTCGCGATACGATAAACCGCAATCGTGATAGGCTACAATCCGACCTTTATCAAAGTCGGAAACGTGATGGTACGCATTTCTTCTCCTTACATGAGGCATCACAACAACGTTTCACCAGGCAACGCCGGTCAACTGCTGTTCGTGTATGTGAAACCGGTTGGAAACTTTCCTCATGTCAGCACGTTGTAGGTGTCGCCACCGACGCCAACTCTGTGTGAGTGCTATGAAAAGCTAATCATTTGCATATCACAGCATCTTCTCCCTGTTGGTTAAATTTCGTGTCTGTAGCACGTCATCCTCGTGGTGTAGCAATTTTAATGGGCAGTAGTGTAGATAGAGAAATGAAAGAGGAAGCGATTCACAGAGGCGTCAGGAGAAAGAGAGAGAGGGAGGAGGAAATGGAAAGAGAGAGGGAGAGGAGGAAATGGACAGAGAAAGGGAAGAGGAGGAAATGGACAGAGTGAGGGTAGGGAAGGAAATGGGCATGGAAAAGAAAGAAGAGATGAAGAGGGAGAGGGGAAAGAACAAGTGAGAAGTGCAGGAGGATGTTGGCAGAGAGGGGGTAAAGGACGAGATGGACAGAGTGAGGGGGAAGTAGGAAATGGACAAGTAGAAGACACACCTGGGAAATGCTGTGTGCTCAGTGTTCATTAATTTCACACTTGACTGTTAATAGAAAAACAAAATAACTGCTGCATTTAAATTCTGGAAGTTTAAGACTTCTTCTTGGAAAATAGTTGTCTCCAAAATTCCTTTTCTTTCTCATTTCCAACGAAAATCCCATTTGAACGAATGAAGGTCGCCGCGGCGTCTGGTCGTTGCAAACTGCGTGCTGCCCCTGCTGCGAGTTCATGCAGTGGCACTGCAGAAAGTTCTCCGCACGTCGGGCTGCGGCGTGCAGCGAATAAAAATGCAGATTCCTCGTATATCGAAGCGTTGCCGGAGGTCAGCTATCGGACAGCGCTCGCGCAAGTGTACGACTACGGGACTGTGGAGAAGGGGCTATTTCGATAGCGTATCTCCCCTCCTCGTCCACTACCACAGGGGACTCCGTGGCGGTTGCAGCCCCGCCTGGCATCCAGATTATTAATGCGCCTTTTGCAGAAAAGAGTGGTGGCGCGGGCGAGATAGCAGGCTGGCCCAACCGCAGGCGTCGGCGGTGTAGCGAGGTCCTTGTAGACAAGTGCGTCTGCGGCACTGTTTGCGGGAGTCCTCTCCTGGCCGTCGGTAGACCAGACCTCTGGAAGGAGCCAGGAGCGCTGGGGTCGGTTTCCGCGGCTGCCCGCCACCGGGAAGACGTCGCGATAAGACCGCCCTTCTCGTCGAATTCCACCTCCCTTCTCCGCAACCACTCCCCACTCCGCCGTGCACGCGTCGAAGAGGGTCTAGCGTGGGGCTGTGCTCGCTCCTCAAAGGAGCTTATCTACTCACGGGATCTGAGTGAGCTTAGCTTCCTCAGGCCTGTTTACTCTCTCCCCTCGGAGAACATCGTGAAGCGCGGAAACGTGTTACAAAATGTGCGGAAGTAGCGCCGCGGCAGCAGTTACAGCTCCTCATTTACGACACCTGCTTCGCAAAGCTATTTTTCCCTGCTCCTACAAGACTCTCTTCACTGGCATAGTCACAGAACTGTAGATTAAAGCCAAACCCACCTACAGCAGAGATAAGTGGTAACTATCTCAATAACTGCTCCTACGACACTGACGTAATCACAGAACTGTAGATTAACGACAAATGCATCTACAACAGAGATAAATGCTTACTATCTTAACTGCTGTGAAGCTAATCGGGGATTAAATGTGGTATTTCAGAATGTCACTCTGGAACATAATCCTTACTTAAAATACTTGTGGTTCATCTTGGACTGGGCCCTTACTTTTACGAATCATTAGGAAACACGCAAAAAAAACCGAGACATAAGCCAAAAAGCTATATGTCAACAAGTGGCAACGAAAATCTTAACAATTTTAATAAATATTTCGTTCGCAGCTTCGAGATATTTGCTTCCTCTTATTATTACTATTATTATTGTTGTTATTATTATTAATATTATTATTCGTGTCGTTTACATGCTCATTCCGCATTCTTATATAAATGGTTAAGTAATAAAAATGAACATAGTATAAAAAACAAACATTCGGAAATTTTATAACTGAATATCTACATGGTGAAAATTATTGCACTATATGAAATAAAATCGTCGTTAACTTCTGAACGTTAGGGAGTAGAAACTGCACGGTTGGCCGCGGGGCTTGATGACAATTAGTATGCGCTGTACGATTTGTTTTAGCGACTAAACCCACTTTCATTTGGATGGATTCGTCAACAAGCAGTACTGGAGCGTTTGGAGGACTGAGAATCCGCATTTAGCGATCGAGAAGTCTCTTTATCCTCAACTGGTGACTGTGTGGTGTGCAATGTCCACTCACGGAAGAATTGGTGCGATATTCCTTGATGGCACGGTGACTACCGAACAGTACGTAAAGGCTTGGGAAGATTATTTCATCCTCATTACCCGAAGTGATCCTGATTTCGACAAGATGTGGTTCATGCAAAACGGAGCTCTCCCACTTCGAAGCAGGAGAGTGTTTGATGTCCTGGACGAGCACTTTGGGGAGCGCACTCTGGTTCTGGGGAACTCAGAAGCGAATGGCATGGGCCTGGATTGGCCGTCGTAGTCTCCGGATCTGAACGCATGCGACTCCTTTTTGTGGTACTGTATTAAAGATAAGGTGTATAGCAATAACACCAAAAGCACTTCTGAGCTGAAAACAGTCATTCAGGAGGTCATCGACAGCTTCGATGTTCCACACTTCAGCGGGTCATGTGGAACTTCGCTATTCGTCTGCGGCCACATTGTTTACCAATAATGGCAGGCATATCGAACATGACATAATCCGAATATCTGTAGGGACGTTTGCATGTTGAATAAAGTGTGTGCACGCCGTAGTTTTAATTAATTAACGTTTTTTTCATGTAGTTCAATAACTGTCGCCCTGTAGGTCTGTTTCGTAAAGGAGTCTCTGCAATCAGATGCTGCGTAATTTGCACAGCAACCCCGCAGCCGCATTCGCACGTCAGGGCACCCTTGAAGCTCCAGCCAAACTAACAGGCACCACTTCTTGCATGCGCTGTACGGAATCGATTCAGAGCTGTCAATATTTTCCTGGGAAAATCAAATCCATTGTTTTGTAGAATCTGCAATGAGGCCAGAATTTGCTGCAGGAAACTTCTGCCAGACCTCCCACCATCCTTGACGCACATCGTACTGTATATGAGGCGCATCTTGCTTTGTCCACTGAGGTTTTCTGGATTTAAGTCTCCTGGCAGGTATATTCTGTACCTGGTTATACAGAAATTATTTCTCATGAGTAGCACAGTTTTGGAAATCTCTTACAACTGGTGCATCTCTAGTTCACAGTGGCTTAGTAGTACATAATACAGGCAGCAATGGAAGTGGTATTGATTTAGTAGTGTCACTAATTATTCTCACTAAATGATTTAGCGTCATATCAACTTAGAGTGCATTTGCACTGTTTTTTCCATTTTGGTGCAGAGTACTCTGCTGGAGAGTGAACCAATTCCACTGTAGCACTACGAACAGTATCTGCGTTTGCACTCCAACCTGACCCACCTATGTTTCTGATGATATCAAATCTGGAGTTAACGTTTTTTTGTTGTATTCTCTAAGTGGTTCTTAAAAGTAAGAGCCCTGTCCAAAATGACGTTCGTCTGACGATTTTTCTGACATTTCGCCAACAGGAGTGGCTGGCATTGTCGAAGTTTCACCCGCCATTGATTCTGGTGGACTGGAGTCGAACTTGTGGCCGGAGGTTGTAACTGCTGAACTACGCTCAGAGAGATTTTCCCTGGTCATCACCACTATAGTTGCACAATCTGTCTGTCACTATCGTAGCCAGAAAAAAGAACAAATATTCTCGTAACGGCAGAGGACGAATACGTGAGGCTCAGCACATCGGGAGCTAGACACGACACCTGGAAAGCGTTCTGAGAAGTACTACGTATTACATCAGTTGATAAGAAGTGTCACGAAGTCTGACAACGAAATAATACTTCGGGAGAAGAAATATCGAGTACGGTCTTTCTGCCATATATTTTCTGCGTGACTGACAGAAAGGGCCGTAAATTCCACAAACATGGCGTAAGGACTATTTACAAACCGACAAAAAAGATCAAAGAGTGTTTAAGATCAGTGACCGACCAAAGAGACGCACTTGCAATGTCGGGGATGTACCCCGTAAGTGTGGAAAAGTCTATAGGAATGGCTGGACGACCCTTGAAAACCAGAAACATAAATTGTATTACAGGTCGGGGCAAATGGAGAATTGGCTGTAACAAAGCACGCATTGTTAGAGACAAGCCACATAACAATATTCGCCGGCACGGAAGTTCTCGCCTCGGAGAAGACCTACCACACACATTGGTTAAGCACAGCCATAGAAATCCACAAACATGGCAATAGCTTCAACAAGAAAGAGGAAAGCCTCAAGCTACATGAATGCTGGTGTCCCGTGCAACAGAGGATGGTCGTTGCAGGTAATAAGAGAAGAGCCACAGCGGAAATGACGAGCTAAAAGCCCTCAGACGTTAGCGTGACAGGCTCCAGCCACAAACTGAACTTCAATCCGCCACCAGCAATGGACGGTGATGCTTTGACAATTCCAGCTACTTATGCTGACGAAACGTCATAAAAACGGTAAACAAACGTCGCCGAAGAAGTTGAGACAGACGCCAGCATGCAATAAGGTTATCAAAAAAAATAATATACACTCCTGGAGATGGAAAAAAGAACACATTGACACCGGTTTGTCAGACCCACCATACTTGCTCCGGACACTGCGAGAGGGCTGTACAAGCAATGATCACACGCACGGCACAGCGGACACACCAGGAACCGCGGTGTTGGCCGTCGAATGGCGCTAGCTGCGCAGCATTTGTGCACCGCCGCCGTCAGTGTCAGCCAGTTTGCCGTGGCATACGGAGCTCCATCGCAGTCTTTAACACTGGTAGCATGCCGCGACAGCGTGGTCGTGAACCGTATGTGCAGTTGACGGACTTTGAGCGAGGGCGTATAGTGGGCCGGGTGGACGTACCGCCGAATTGCTCAACACGTGGGGCGTGAGGTCTCCACAGTACATCGATGTTGTCGCCAGTGGTCGGCGGAAGGTGCACGTGCCCGTCGACCTGGGACCGGACCGCAGCGAGGCACGGATGCACGCCAAGACCGTAGGATCCTACGCAGTGCCGTAGGGGACCGCACCGCCACTCCCCAGCAAACTAGGGACACTGTTGCTCCTGGGGTATCGGCGAGGACCATTCGCAACCGTCTCCATGAAGCTGGGCTACGGTCCCGCACACCGTTAGGCCGTCTTCCGCTCACGCCCCAACATCGTGCAGCCCGCCTCCAGCGGTGTCGCGACAGGCGTGAATCGAGGGACGAATGGAGACGTGTCGTCTTCAGCGATGAGAGTCGCTTCTGCCTTGGTGCCAATGATGGTCGTATGCGTGTTTGGCGCCGTGCAAGTGAGCGCCACGATCAGGACTGCATACGACCGAGGCACACAGGGCCAACACCCGGCATCATGGTGTGGGGAGCGACCTCCTACACTGGCCGTACACTACTGGTGATCGTCGAGGGGACACTGAATAGTGCACGGTACATCCAAACCGTCATCGAACCCATCGTTCTACCATTCCTAGACCGGCAAGGGAACTTGCTGTTCCAACAGGACAATGCACGTCCGCATGTATCCCGTGCCACCCAACGTGCTCTAGAAGGTGTAAGTCAACTACCCTGGCCAGCAAGATCTCCGGATCTGTCCCCCATTGAGCATGTTTGGGACTGGATGAAGCGTCGTCTCACGCGGTCTGCACGTGCAGCACGAACGCTGGTCCAACTGAGGCGCCAGGTGGAAATGGCATGGCAAGCCGTTCCACAGGACTACATCCAGCATCTCTACGATCGTCTCCATGGGAGAATAGCAGCCTGCATTGCTGCGAAAGATGGATATACACTGTACTAGTGCCGACATTGTGCATGCTCTGTTGCCTGTGTCTATGTGCCTGTGGTTCTGTCAGTGTGATCATGTGATGTATCTGACCCCAGGAATGTGTCAATAAAGTTTCCCCTTCCTGGGACAATGAATTCACGGTGTTCTTATTTCAATTTCCAGGAGTGTACATGAACAAAATTTTGTCAGGTTAACATAAAGTATCGGTTGATTGGTATAAAATATCGGTTGGATCTTAGCTGATGAGGCGTAAATGATGGAATGTAAATAGAATCTGTTACTCTATAGTGGTCGTCTTAAGACTGTGAAAACTTGATGCCTGATAGTGCTATAGATAATTAGAAAACGACGCATTGTGATGTGTGTGTAGAGCAACAGTGTACGTCGTCTTAGTCAGTCTCTAAAGTGCTGCGTGCTGGTCACGTTTGGTCTTATGTGAATAGACTTTGGGAGTTCTTGGCGTAATGATTTTTTTTTTTTCATTTACAATTTACTGACCCCTTTAGTCGACTGGTAGTTGCCCTACGTCTGGCTGATATGTGTTGAGAGTATAGTGAGGAGGGTTGGCTACAGCTTGAAATACTTTATTTTGTAGTGTGTTTCAGCGGCTATTGACGAGTTTCAGACCGGAAGCTTGTTGGCACGCCAGACTTTCAGTTTAGCTTTGTTTGGTTGCACAGAATTCTTAAAGAGCTAGTATAGTTTATGGAATAGGCTGCAACCCTCGTTGACCATACTAGCTACGTGCGATCTCCAAGTCAATTTATGTCTGTAGTAATACAAAGGTAGCTGATGAACTAACACCGAGACAAGACTGTGTCACCAGCTGTGAGTTAATGGTGTGGGTGATTGATCTTAGTAGTGAGTGACAAGTTACGGTTCTGTCGATTTGAGTCCGGAGATGCTTAAGAGTATAGTTTACGTTGCGGCCGCGTTTGAATAGAGCAGTATCATCCGCACGAGTCTACTAGACTTCTGCTTTCCGGTCTTCTTACGAGGTGCGACAATAAAGTAATGAGACTGATGTGAAAAAAATGTTGCTTTCCGTTTCAGTGAAGTTTAGTGTTGTCTCCTTCGAAGTAGTTCCCTTCTGATTGCACACACTTTTTCCAGCGCTTCTGCCATTGATGGTGACGTTTCTGGAACTCACATTCTGTAATATCCTCCAACACCCTTGTCACAGCTTTTTGGACATCTTGTGTTGTTTGAAAATGGTGTCCCTTGACCGCCGTTTTGACTCTTGGAAACAGAAAAAAGTCGCACGGAGCGATATCTGGTGAATAAGGTGGCTCTGGTAGTACTGAAATTTGCTTTGAGGTTAAAAATTGCTGTACTGACAGAGCAGTATGGGATGGCGCATTATTGTGATGCAGAATCCAATTATCAGTAATGATGGCACGGACACAAAGAACTCTTTTAGGAAGTCTTTCTAAAATTTCTTTGTAGTAATATTGGTTAACTGTTTGTCGAGGAGGCACCCACTCTTTATGAACAATTCCCTTAGAATCAAAGAAGCACACAAGCATGCATCACACTTTTGACTTCGACATGCGAGCCTTTTTTGGTCTGGGTGATCCATTTGAGCATCATTGCGAATTTCGGCGTTTTGTCTCTGGATCGTTCTGAAAAAACCCACTTTCATCACCAGTGATAACACGGCTCAACAATTCTGGATTGATTTCCGTTTGCTCTAACAGATCGGCTGCCACAATTTTCCGTGTTTCTCGCTGTTGTGACGTGAGATTTTTGGGGACCATTTTTGCAAAAATCTCTAGCAAGATCATCAGCTATTATTAGATGAACCATTTCTCGATTGATGTTCAGTTCTTCTGCAATCTTTTTCACGGATACTCTTCGATCAGATCGCACGAGTTCACGCATCCTGGCCAAGTTGACATCCGTCTGTGAGGTTGATGGTCGTCCACTGCGGTCTTCATCTTTAACATTCGTTCTGCCGTCACTAAACATTTTATGCCAACGAAAAACTTGAACTCTTGACATAACCTCCTCTCCAAAAGACTTCTGAAGCTTACCATAAGTTGTCGTCGCGTTTTCACCCAGTTTAGGGCAAAAAGAAATGGCATACCGTTGCACAATGCTATGCGGTTCCATTTCCGTGACGAGAGACACAAACACGTGTTAACTTATTAGAGCACAACTCACGACTGAGCAGTTCCATTGAAGTGCCGCTTGGACTAGAAGCAGCTTATAGACCAAGATCAAAGATATTGTGCCTACGCAAGCCTGCAGGGTTGCCACATCTTGCAAAGAAAATAAGTCTCATTACGTTATTGTTGCACCTCGTATGCAGCCTGTGGGCTCCCATTAGCATAGAGGGGGATGGGTTTCATTTATTTTAAATTTGTTTTCATCATGAGAGCGAAATGTTATTGGAGAAATGATACGTCACATTTCACACAATAAAAGAATGAATGTGCTGATAGAATTAGAAAGCAGGTCAGGTATTAAGGTTGATAATCTTTTCTGATCACATTCTCACTAGTATCAGGTCATGAAGTTGTCGTTGGAAGACAGAGAGCCCGGTAAGGCGAAATCGTATTACTGTTAATCGTTAATGCAAAACGTTTTGCATGATAGTAATATTCAAAGTGATACTTACAAATGTTTCAGCGGGATAACGATAGCGAGCTAATGGCGTGCGTTCCTTCTTGCTTCACCGAACTTCACTAGTTCCAACTACTTTACAGGCCAAAATTACACAAAAAACTGCATTAATGTTGAATTGGTGGTTTTGAATAGTGTTATCAAATAAAGACGCGATGACTTTAAGGCTATAGTTATTTCTTAACGTAAATTACAAATTGCAGGAATGGCACAACCTTATACCACTCGAGAGAAGGAGAAGAAGAAGAAGAAGCAGGAGGAGGGTGATGGTTCTATTACACTCCTGGAAATTGAAATAAGAACACCGTGAATTCATTGTCCCAGGAAGGGGAAACTTTATTGACACATTCCTGGGGTCAGATACATCACATGATCACACTGACAGAACCACAGGCACATAGACACAGGCAACAGAGCATGCACAATGTCGGCACTAGTACAGTGTATATCCACCTTTCGCAGCAATGCAGGCTGCTATTCTCCCATGGAGACGATCGTAGAGGTGCTGGATGTAGTCCTGTGGAACGGCTTGCCATGCTATTTCCACCTGGCGCCTCAGTTGGACCAGCGTTCGTGCTGGACGTGCAGACCTCGTGAGACGACGCTTCATCCAGTCCCAAACATGCTCAATGGGGGACAGATCCGGAGATCTTGCTGGCCAGGGTAGTTGACTTACACCTTCTAGAGCACGTTGGGTGGCACGGGATACATGCGGACGTGCATTGTCCTGTTGGAACAGCAAGTTCCCTTGCCGGTCTAGGAATGGTAGAACGATGGGTTCGATGACGGTTTGGATGTACCGTGCACTATTCAGTGTCCCCTCGACGATCACCAGTGGTGTACGGCCAGTGTAGGAGATCGCTCCCCACACCATGATGCCGGGTGTTGGCCCTGTGTGCCTCGGTCGTATGCAGTCCTGATTGTGGCGCTCACCTGCACGGCGCCAAACACGCATACGACCATCATTGGCACCAAGGCAGAAGCGACTCTCATCGCTGAAGACGACACGTCTCCATTCGTCCCTCCATTCACGCCTGTCGCGACACCACTGGAGGCGGGCTGCACGATGTTGGGGCGTGAGCGGAAGACGGCCTAACGGTGTGCGGGACCGTAGCCCAGCTTCATGGAGACGGTTGCGAATGGTCCTCGCCGATACCCCAGGAGCAACAGTGTCCCTAATTTGCTGGGAAGTGGCGGTGCGGTCCCCTACGGCACTGCGTAGGATCCTACGGTCTTGGCGTACATCCGTGCGTCGCTGCGGTCCGGTCCCAGGTCGACGGGCACGTGCACCTTCCGCCGACCACTGGCGACAACATCGATGTACTG
This sequence comes from Schistocerca americana, assembly GCF_021461395.2. Taxonomy (NCBI): domain Eukaryota; kingdom Metazoa; phylum Arthropoda; class Insecta; order Orthoptera; family Acrididae; genus Schistocerca; species Schistocerca americana. Next base: position 308,874,773 of record NC_060125.1, on the reverse strand, counting down.
TGGAGACCTCACGCCCCACGTGTTAAGCAATTCGGCGGTACGTCCACCCGGCCTCCCGCATGCCCACTATACGCCCTCGCTCTAAGTCCGTCAACTGCACATACGGTTCACGTCCACGCTGTCGCGGCATGCTACCAGTGTTAAAGACTGCGATGGAGCTCCGTATGCCACGGCAAACTGGCTGACACTGACGGCGGCGGTGCACAAATGCTGCGCAGCTAGCGCCATTCGACGGCCAACACCGCGGTTCCTGGTGTGTCCGCTGTGCCGTGCGTGTGATCATTGCTTGTACAGCCCTCTCGCAGTCTCCGGAGCAAGTATGGTGGGTCTGACACACCGGTGTCAATGTGTTCTTTTTTCCATTTCCAGGAGTGTATTTTAACAAAGAAAGATAGAAATCCAATTCCAAACACATCATGTGTACTAGGATCAAGTTAACTTCTAAAATGTAATCGAAATAAAATCTTTTACTTTGGTCCACAGAGACCACATGTTCATACCACGTGATTCTACGAAGCGTCGGGGAAGAACATGGACTGGTAAGAGAAGTGGGAGAAGAGGGAGGGGAGGGGGGGGGGTCGAATGGTGTCTACAAGCAGGCGGAATGGAGCGCCACCACCTGTGGTGTGATCTGGCAAAATTTTCTAATATAATTCGCAATGAAAATGGGCTTGTCTTCGACCACATTTTCTAACTCCTGGAATCGATAAATTTCTATGTGGCAGTCAGTATTTTACTCTTCTGGTCATTGTGAAATTTATAGATAACATACGGAAAAAGATAAGCGCAATTTCTGATTTACAATATATAAGAAATTACCTATGCTCTTTGTCGTAGGTTTCTGCATTGTTACAGATAACCTAAATCGTGAAATTTTTTAGCCTCGTTAAGTGAATTATTTCAAAGGCTTTACTGAAGAAGATACAACGGCATGGAAATAATGAGAGTCCGGAGAATTGTAGAATCTATGCGATGGGCAGGAAAACGGAATGACCAGGATCCTAAGGACGTGTTGCGAAGATCTGTAAAGTTTCTCATGGAGAGAAAGTCGCGAATTACGTGCTGTATAAAAGTGATACTGAGAGCTATATTAATAATCCATATCCCATTTTAAGTACTAAAATACTAGTAGTGAAATGAGTAAGGATCTTATTGTTTAGTTCTCCTAAAAAAAGACATTATTTTTGAAGAAAGTGTCATTCAAAACTAAGGTAAAAACTGTCATATATAATAAGTTCCAAACCTTTTATTGAAACTACATACCTCTCGAGACTACATTAGTATTATTATACATGTAGATTTAGTAGATTCCAAATTGTTCAGTAATTCAGTGTTGGTAACAGATCACTTTAGACTGCCCTTCTGATTTGTCGAATGCGCTATTCACTAAATTCGAGTCATAATTTGAATATTTATGATTCTCTAACGTGAAACGATACAATTACCTGCAGTTAACTTCATGCATCGTTCCAGATGTAGGCATTCTAAAGATATGAAAGTTACGAAACGTCTTCGAATAGTAGTTCGGGGTATAGGTCATTTCATGTGATGTCGCTGTCTATTACTCTGTTTTGATATCCCTGTTTAGTCAATCATTGCACATATTGGAAAAAGCTATTTACGATATCGTAAACTCGAAACTGCGTTAAGGACGGCACTTACAGTATAATGGATTGCAGAGGTTTACTGTGTGTGCCTTTATGTAGTACTGTTGCCCTTAATTTAGATAAAAGCTTCTTCTGAAAATAACAGTAGCTTGAGGCTGCATGTACAAATCACCTTAACTTTTATCCGGCTTTTTATAACGCAATAAAGTGATCACAGGGTACGCTTACGTTTCTTCTGAGTATTCTTGTAGTCAAGAAGATTGCGATAATATATGTTAAGCGAAACGCAGTCCGCGCTATTTCGTAAAGCACCAATTATATGTATTGCAGCCCTCAATGTCGACTGTAACTCGACTGTAACCTATCCCATCGAAAGTGTAAAACACAAAAAAATGTGTGTGAAATCTTATGGGACTTAACTGGTAAGGTCATCAGTCCCTAAGCTTACACACTACTTAACCTGAATTATCTTAAGGACAAACACACACACACCCATGCCCGAGGGAGGACTCGAACCTCCGCCGGGACCTGTAAAATACAAACTACTAGCACGCATTGTTAAGGTCGAAGTCCGTCGACATCACAGCCCAATTCACACTTCAGTACAAGAGATCCTGCAGGATATTTCGATACTCTTTGACGGATACGGCGTAAGGTTTTCAACTCTCCTATTAATACCGCGTTGCATGGAAATGGAACACCATCTCAAATTCTGGGGGTCGAGGACAGTAAAAGAACACGATCTGCTCATGGAATCGCCCTGGTATCCACCTGATGCAATTTGGAGGAATCATGTGAAATATATATCATTGTGGCTCGACGGGAGTTTTAACCTCAGTCCTCCAGAATGTGTGTCCATCACATAAAGCAATGGACCACGCAGGCCTACACTTTGTATTTTCAAAATGCATAAACCGACACAAAATGACCAACCTGGTTGTGCGCATTTTCTTAAGTGAGTATCACAGTTTAGCTCCATAATTAGAAACACATTTTGATGAATGTTTATAAATACCGTCATAAGAAACCATTTTTTGAGTGGTCAGTTTCTGACTGGTTTGCTGACAAATTAGTGCATTACGCAGTTTCGGTCCTTGTAGATTTCTCTTCAGATGCTTCTTTTGTTACAGACTCCTGATGGGTTTTGCTATACAGTTTCTTGAATCTGATGCTAATAAAACCAATGTATATATAATAATTTTTTCATAATGCGGGGCCACAACCATAATATATTTCTTTAAAGTCAATTCGCCATTAGACTGTTGTTTATTTACTGTGTAACATTTACACCTACACAATCATGATTTCGGCTTCAAAGTGTCATTATCAAGCGTTTTAAGTGTTATAAATTGCCTAAAATGGCATACCATCTTGGTGTACTCAGTAATGAAACAAAGCAGTAGGCTCTGCCAGAAATATCGACTCTTAGACAATGTGTCTAATAGTGTATTTTAATACGACATTATGCCATCTTAGGCAATTTATAACACTTAAAATACTTGATAATGGCACTTTGAAGCTGAAATCATGATTGTGTATGTGGAAATATAACTCTGTAAATAAACGACAGTCTAATGGCGGTACTGACTTTAAAGCAATGTAAAATATATAGCACACAAACAACCATACGATAATTTTGTTTATTTCTTACCGGCGTAGCACTGTAACCGTTACGACCTGTATGGTACACTACACAAAAGAATTAGGGGAACACGTGTATCTACGTCTTGTATGTTAAATCTATTTTGATACAGGCGTGCCTGTGCTCTTATTGCATCGCTTGAGACCGTAACTTTCAATGTAAGTGGCAATTAAAATCCTTCGTCGTTTGTTGACTCTGTTGTGCGTTACTGTGTCACGTGACCACTCAGAATAAACTGAGTACTGGCGTCCCAGTGTTTGCTAGTGAAGTATAAAGATGATAGTTGTCATTTGTGGAGGTTGCATTCAACCAAGAACACGCAGTGCAACATCTTAATGCAGTGCAGATTGCAAGGGCGGTCTGTTTTATCCAAAACGAAAGAACTTTCGGTCGTGTTACCGCAGATGCCAATGCCTTTCCATGTGTCATGCTTAGATTCTGGTCACGCTACAGGGAGACAGGTCAGTACACAAGGGAAACTGGGAAAGGTCGCTGATACATTACAACCCAACGGGATGACCGATACCTGCCCGTCTCTCCGTTGTGGCGGATACCGTCAGATCTCAAAAGGGCCACTGGAGCAGCTATGTCCGATAAGACTGTAATGAACAGATTACAAGAAAAGTCTTTGTGACCCAGACGTCCTGTTCGAGTAGTCCGCTTACGCGACAACATTTGGCAGCTCGCCTTCAGTTCGACCATTCCCTTATCAACTGCCAACCGTCATTGGCGAAACGTGTTATTCACATATATTTGCTGACACAAAGTGACACCCGCGTTCGTGTGCGGAGACCTGTATAGAGCGGAACATGTCAAAGGTTGCCCAGGAAATCGACAGATTTCCCAGGTACTGCGATTTTGTGGAGAGGCTTCAGTGTTGACTGCCATACGGTTCCTTTCGTTGTCTATGATCGCCTTACCACCAGCCAGTAAATCGAACAAATCTTGTTGGACCATTGAGTGGCTGTTTCATTCGGTGGTGGCCCTGAATTCCATCTAATGCCAGGCCTGTATGGTGGGTATCATCAAGGATGTCTTGCGAGGCCTGAATGTTGAAGTAATGGATTGGCAGGTGGTAAGTCCCGAGGTAAACCCCATCGTAGACTATGTGTTCCAAAGTATTCGGATAACCCCAAGAACATACATTTTTCATATTAGGCGCATTGTGCTGCCACTCACTGTCAGTTACTTCCTAACAGAGACCTCATTAGCCATTAGACATCATGAGAGAGCTGAATGGGGCGGTCTGCGGAACTCACGGTCTTCGAACGTGGTCAGGTGATTGGGTGTCACTTTGTCAGACATCTGTGCGTGAGATTTCAAACTCCTAAACAACCTAGGTCCACTGTTTCCGATGTGATAGTGAAGTGGAAACGTGAACGGACAAGGACAGGACGAAAGCGTACAGGCCAACCTCGTCTGTTAACTGACACAGACCGCAGACAGTTGAAGAGGGTCGTAACGTGTAATAGGCAGACATCTATCCAGACCATCAGACAGGATTTCCAAACTGCTTTAGCGTCCACTGCAAATACTATGACAGTTAGGCGGGAGGTGAGAAAACTTGGATTTCATGGTCGAGCGGCTACTCATAAGCCACACATCACGCCGGGAAATGCCGAACGGCGCCTCGTTTGGTGTAAGGAGCGTAAACATTGGACGACTGAACAGTGGAAAAACGTTGTGTGGAGTGACCGATCATGATACACAATGTGGCGATCCGATGGCAGGGTGTGGGTATGATGCATGCCCTGTGAACGTCATCTGCCAGCGTGTGTAGAGTCAGCAGTAAAATTCGGAGGCGGTGGTGTTATGGCGTGGCCGTGTTTTTCATGGAGAGGACTTGCACGCCTTGTTGTTTTGCTTGGCACTGTCACAGAACAGGCCTACATTGATGTTTTAAGCACCTTCTCGCTTCCCACTGTTGAAGAGCAATTCGGGAATGGCGATTGCATCTTTCAACAAGATTGAACGGACTGTGGCGAAGTGGTTACTCGACAATAAGATCCCTGTAATGGATTGGCCTACACAGAGTCCTGATCGGAATCCTACAGAACACCTTTGGGATAATTTGGAACGCCGACTTCATGACAGGCCTCACCGACCGACATCTCCTCAGTGCAGCATTCCTTGAGGAATTGGCTGCCATTCCCCAAGAAACTTTCCAGCACCTGATTGAACGAATGCTTGCGAGAGTGGAAGTTGTCATCAAGGCTAAGGGTGCTCCAACACCATATAGAATTCCAGCATTACCGATGGAGGGCGCCAAGAACTTGTAAGTCATTTTCAACCAGGTGTCTGGATACTCATGATCACATAGTGTACATATGTGTGACATGATGGACGGATGTATTCGTGGTCGTCCTGTTCCATCAGACTCTCCAAGAACTCTCATGGGCTCTCATTGAAGAATGAGAACGGATATCACAGGGTGACGATACCACGGGATGACGTCCGTAAACGTATATGAAGCATGGCACGTAGGCGTCAGGCAGCGATAAACGCTCACGGAGAGCATGTACGTTACTGAATCAAAGTCCAATAAAAGGCAGATGGAATGAATGACTGTTCCCACTTTTTTCTCTACACCTCGGACATTTCAGTTATTTATGTAAACGATCGAGAATGTAATGATGTTTTGTGGTGTACTTAATTTTTGAAAGATAAAGGTGTCATTCGGTAACATACCCAGTCCTCAGTACATTGTTGCTCTGTGGAGTCTGGCAGACGCCCAAAGTCATGTTCCCCTAATGTAAAAACATGTGCAGAGAGTCGAATGAAATTAACTGAAAAAAGTAATTATACTAATATATGAAAAAACAGGAACAAAATTCCATTTCATTAGCTTCGAAACTTTGAACCGAACATAAGAATTTGTAAAGAAAGGGGAGAGACGAATTCACAAAACTAGTGACCATTTTCTCTGGGCGAAGGGCATAATTAGTAAATTAAGACTGAAATAAAGTGGTCACACACCGATTTAGAGATTATTTGTACATGCCAGTTCATCTACAAGCAATCCTTCAAATCTGATGGCGCCCTAAATTTATGTGGTGTAACTAAGGATCTGTTTAACAACGATCAATTTGGCTTTAGGGATGGTAATGTCACAAGAGAAATTGCACTTTGTAACTGAAGCAAGACTTACGAAAAATCAAGACACTTTCATAGGATTCGTCGACTCAGAAAACGCGTTTGGCAATGTAAAATGGAACAATAATGTATACGAAAGTCTCATAAAAAGATGTATAAGATTTTTCTTCTGAGTCATCAGTCTTCTGACAGGCCTGATGCAGCTCGCTACGAAAATTCCTGTTCTGTGCCAACCATTTCATCTCAGAATAGGTCAGGCACCCGACATCCTCAATTATTTGTTGGATGTAGTCGGATCTCTGTATTTGTTTACAGCTTTTAAACTCTACATTTCCCTCGATGGAAGTTACATCCTGACGTCTTAACACATGTCCTATCATCCCATTCCATTTTCTTGTCAGGGATTTCCATATATTGCTTTCCTCGTCGATTCTGTGGAGAAGCTCCTCATTCCTTACCTTATCGATCTATTTACTTTTCTGCATTCTTCGTAGCACCACAACATCCACACTAAAAGATTTCCTTTGTTCAGGAACGCCCTCTTTGCTGATCAACTTTTTATGTCGTCTTGCATCGTCTGTTCGTGATCTCCAATTCTGATGCTAAGCTTCTCGCAATTCTTGTTTCTACTAAGTCTCATTACTTTTGTCTTATTTTGGCATACTGTCACTTCACATTCTTTACTCATTAGACTGTTCAATCCACTCAACAGATTCTGTGGCTTCTTTTCATATTCATTAAGGACTGCAATGTCATCTACAGATCTCGTCATACATGTTCTGTCATCATGAATTTTAATCCCAACCTTTCTTTTATTTCCGTTACTCCTTCTTCTACGTGTATAATGAACACCAAGGGCGAACCTGTCTTACACCCATTTTAGTCCGCTTGGAGAAAAGCATCATATACACAGTTCTGTCTTACAATACATTCATTCGCTGCCGGTTTTGATCATGGACCATCTTCGCCGTGGAAAAAAATCTGTTGAGACAACTTCATATGGTCCATGATCGAAATTGGTTGTGAATAAATGTACTGTAACACAGCACCGTTTGTATCATGCATTTCTCCAAGTATATCGATGCCGTTGACAGTTGCCTGAAAAAAAAAAAGTATTCCGAGCACTTCGTTCTTGGTCTCCCAGTCTTATTGTCCCTCCTTGGTTCTTGTACATAATATCCATCATCTGCCTGTCCCAACAGCTTTCACCTATTTTTCTCAGAATTTTGAACTTTGGCACTATTTTACACTGTCGTATGCTATTTCCAGGCCGACAAATCTTAGAACATGTCTTGATTTTTCTTGCTTCCATTAGCAAGCACAACGTCAGGACAGCCTCTTTGATGCTTTGACGTTTCTTACAGCCAATTCATCTAATAGATCATCGATTTATTCCATTCTTCTATATATTGTTCATGTCATCAACTTGGATGCATGAGCCATTCAGCCGACAGCACACCAGCTCTCGCTCTTATCTGCCCTTGCTATCTTCAGAATTGTGTAGATATTTTTCCGAAAGCCTGACGTATGTCGCCTGTCTCAAAGATTGTGCACACCAACTGCAGTAGTCATATGGTTGCCAGTTGCCCCAGTGAAATTAGAAATTCTGATGGAATATTATATTCTTTTTTCCGTATTTAATCTCAAGTCTTCCAAGCTCTTTCGAATTCCGACTGGCCCTCTATCTCTTCTATATCGACTCCTGTTTCTTCTTCTATCAAGCCGGCCGGGGTGGCCGAGCAGTTCTAGGCGCTTCAGTCTGGAACCGCGCGACCGTTACGGTCGCAGGTTCGACTCCTGCCTCGGGTATGGAAGTGTGTGATGTCCTTAGGTTAGTTAGGTTTAAGTAGTTATAAGTTCTAGGGGACTGATGACCTCAGATGTTAAGTCCCATAGTGCTCAGAGCCATTTGAACCATTTTCTTCTATCACTTCATCAGATAAGTCCTCCCCTTCATAGAGGCTCTCAATGTACTCTTAGCATCCAGCCACACTTTCATCTCTGTTTAACAGGGAAATTCTGCTTGTACTCTTAATGTTGCAACTCTCGCTTTTCATTTCACCGAAGGTTCTTTTGACTTTTCTGTAATCTGAAGCAATCCTTCCAACCATCATTTGTGTTTTGAGTGATTTTTCCTGTAGCTAATTCGCCTTGGCTTCTCTGTACATATTTCATTCCTGAGTGATTTATGTTTCTGTATTTCATTTTGATCAGTTGAGGTAGTTGAGAGATTGCAGGGCACTCTCACTTCACCCTTCGTGTTCGTAGGGAATAGGATCTTTACTACGATTTGACTTCATACATTATGATGACATGGTGGGCAGTAGTTAATGGTCTTGTTTGCGTGCTCTAGGAAAGGAAATATGGTAAGCTTTACCTGCGTTCAAAGGAAGAGGGTGCCAACTTAAACGACTGCAGTAAAAGCATGGCGTTGGTGGGCTGAGAAAGCGCATTTTCTGGGGAACGGTGAGGAGACATTTCCAGATGGCCATGTGCCATGATCACAATGTGCAAAACACATTAAATTGGCGCCAGATGGGAGACATGCGTCCAGGTACATGGGCTAGCGCTGAGAAGTCGTCAACAGCTTATTGTAGGCTGGGAGTAAAGCTGAGGATGGCCCCTTGTTAGGGAGCAAGCCCCCAAAAGAAATGTAAACGTTCTGCAAATGTCCGTGGGACAGGGAAACTGGCGTCCAGACGTTCAGACTCTGTTTCAAGACATGTTTGTGAAAACACGAGGCTTTTGGCGAGCTTATGGCTGTTCTTTGGAAACTTTGAAATGGATGCAACAGGGGACATAACAAGCTGTTTATGGAGGGCTGTGCTTCCACCCTCTATTTTGTTAGCAAAAGACATGGCAAACGCGTGGAAAAGAGCCTGTGAAGCTGAATCTTTTTTCTGTTTTCTGCCAGTTAACTTTAAAGTCTCTGATCGGTAAAATTGGTTTGCAGTGCAAAGACCATTCTCCTAGCTAAAAATGTTCCAGCTCGTGATTGGCTTGTACGAAACTGCATGTCTCTATCTAAGCGGTGAGGCTTGTGTCCTTTGCTAGTCTGCGACTTAGAGCCTGTGCCAGTCATCTTATGAACCGTCTGAGGTACTGCTTACATCATCACAGTCACAATGAGTGATGCGTGGATGTATTAATTTGTCTTGAGTCGGCCTTCTAAACATTTGACACATTCCGACATGCACTGTCGTGGCACGGAGTCAAATTGGTTTGGCAGACCAGCAAATGGTTCCCCCTGCACACTGGAATCCGTCGGGTTTTCAGAGGCTCATAGGGAAGTACCTGCGTTCTGAAATAACTGAATGCCAGACCGCGTACTTGCATTTTGCCGGAACATGCATTTAATAACAAATTGCCGCCGCCCAGTCGCCGAATCCATCGTGGTGTGCTGCCTTGACCAGCAGGCGCGTAGAGTATTCGCGGCTGCGACGAAGGGCTCTAACATATATTTCTCAGCACCCTGTTCTTTCGAACCATATTTTTCTTTTTTTGTATAGTAGAATATAGATGCTTGCTGGTGGCGTAGTTATGTGCCATAACCTGGACTCACGTGTATGAATTCAGACAGAGTGATTAGTGTTCTGGTTAGTGTCATTTGTCGATCCCCAGCAGATCACTTTGAGCACCATAGATTCTATGTTAGTAAGGTGTTTGTTAAATAAAAATGTTTGTGTGATGTTTTTTTAATAATTTTGTTGTCTTGTCATGTTTAAGATGAGTAAATTGAGTGTCAATTAGACTGAAACTTCTCTCTGAGTTCTAATTAACAGTTCCTTCCCATTTTATTATTGCAGTCTAGATCTGAAACATAAGAAGTAGCTTTTCACTTGGTCTCCACTGCGTGGATCTTTTACTTCATTAACGATCATCTTCTTTCAAAGTTTTAATATTACCCAAGATTTTTCCTACGTTACCTTCCATCTGCAGCTTTGTCTGCCCAACACCTATGAGTGCTCATTTCGGTGATATTTGCTCCTCCTCAACAACACTGTTTACAGTGCTGTTCCTTATCGCAGTGTTCACATCTCTAGCGGAACTCAAACGTGCCTCGTCATTCTGCAGTGGTTCCGTACCCCAATTTCCTTTTCCCTTGTTCTTCCTGACGATTCTCTTAAATTTCACTTTACTCTTCATTATTACCGAATAGCGATCTATCTTCTCCGTATGCCTTACAATATCTGATTTTGAAATCTCTGCCTAACCATGGTGTAATCCGGCTAGAATTTTCCAGTGTCCTCCCCTTGTAGTTGAACAGAATATTCATTATTAATAGCTGAAATTTATTACAGAGCTCAATTAGTCTTTCTCCCCTCTCATTCCTGCTACCAAGCCTACATTCCCTCGTAGCTCTTTCTTCTACTCCGTCCTGTACCGCAGCATTCCAATCACCCTTGAGTATGAGATTTTGCGTTCCCATTCAGTATCCTCAAATACTTTCTCTTCGTCTTCGGCTTGCGACGTGGGCATGTATACCTGAACTATTGTTGTCGGCGTTGGTTTGTCGGGTATGTATGCCTGAATTATTGTTGTCTGTGTTGGTTAGCTATCGAATCTGATAAGAACAACCCTATCACTGAACTATTCACAATATCTCTCTCTCTGCCCAAGCTTCCTATTCAAAATACACATTTGCTGCTGCTGTTTATATTAGCGTACATCCTTCCGCCTAGAAACATCATCTTTCCTTCTTAATTCTCTGACCTGCACTATGTCTAGATTGAGCCTTTGTATTTTCCTTGTCAGATTTTTTAGCTTCCCCGCAATATTAAAATTTATTACATTCCACGCTCTGAGTCGTAGAGTGTTGCCCTATCGTTGGTTATTCCATCTGTTGCTCGTGGTCTTCTCCCCCGCGGCAGTCTGCTAACGGAGATCCGAATGGGAAGTTAATCCCTAATATTTTGGGAAGTAAAACATATCATATAAAAGGACCCCTTATTTTTTTAGCTTATGATGAAATAAATACTATGTATGTGTGCTGTATGGTGAAAAAGAAACGTAATGTCCTCTATAAGAAATTAATACTGAGTGTAACGCAAAGACTGTTTTCGCGAGAAATATCAAGCGTAACTTATAAACTTCTTTCAGTTTCCTTTGAAAAAGCAAAGTTTGGGTAGCATGAATTCCTCTTCTCGTAAATCAATTCAGTTGTCACTTGAGCAGCGATCAGATGGTTCAAATGGCTCTGAGCACTATGGGACTTAACAGCTATGGTCATCAGTCCCCTAGAACTTAGAACTACTTAAACCTAACTAACCTAAGGACAGCACACAACACCCAGCCATCACGAGGCAGAGAAAATCCCTGACCCCGCCGGGAATCGAACCCGGGAACCCGGGCGTGGGAAGCGAGAACGCTACCGCACGACCACGAGATGCGGGCGCAGCGATCAGAGGTACGTGTTGGGTGTCCTGTGTAACTTCTGATTATTACCGAATATTAATGGTCACATTTTTGTTAAATGTGTCCCCAGTTGTAGAATTCCTTAGAAAGAATGCATTTTTTGGGTGGAAGTCGTTATAATATACGTGTGGCATGCGTAAGATGGATTCTCTCTCTCTCTCTTTTTAGATTACCCCATTGTCAAAACGCATAATGTTTTTAGAGAAGGCTCGTCCTCACAGATAGGATGCAGGAAAGCTTAATATTGTATTAATAAACTACAGAAGCATTCAAGGAAAGATCGCAGGATTAGTATATCTTATTGAAGGAGTAGAAAGTTGGTTGCAAACCTTTCTCTTTTATGAAAATGCAGATTATACTCATGTATGTTAATGATAATTGGTCAAAAATGAAAACTGGTTGCAAAAAAGTTGTCACCCCCATCGTCTTAGGAGGTTGCTGGTTCGTACCCCCAAAGTATTTCTTTCCAGATGGGTACTAATATGTATACCAAATTTCCGTTCCTTTGACAACGTATGCACATGTCAGATACGTTTAACAGTGTTTTTATGATAATAAACTACAGAAGCATCCAAGGAAAAATCCCAGAATTAGTATATATTATTGAAGGAGCAGAAAGTTGTTTGCAACAGGAAGTCAACAGCAACGAAATCCTAGGTTCATATAGGAAAATCTGTGGTAAAGGCTGGGTTAGTCGCCAATAGTGGTGGCGTATTTATTGTGGTAAAGAACTCGATAATATCAAGCGAGATTACCACGGTTTCCGAATGTGGCTTGAACTGGATGAAGTTAAGCATCAACGGTCGGTCAAAAATGGTAATCGAAGGCTTTTACAAACCGTGTGCCTCAGGAGGTGTAGTGATAGAGCGCATCAGAGTGAATTTTCAGAATATTGGTAATTTTCCTGATCAGGCTGTTGCAATAGGGGATGACTTCAGCAAATCAGAGGCATAGCTTGGGAGTGCAATGTTAATCAAAACTGGTGCCACGAGCAGGGATTCAAATGACATTTTCTGAACGTCTTCCTGAAAATAGCTTCGAGCAGATAATTAGGGAACTAAAAGGTGACGGTAACGCCTTAGACCTCCTATCAACAAATAGACCTGAACTTAATTAACCATTTAACTTAGAGGAAGTTATCAGTGACCATAAGACTGTGATAGCAGCTATGACTATGATGTTTACAAGCAGTTATATGAAAGGCAGGTGAGTACTTTTGCTTAGCAAAAGCGACAGTATACAAATTGCAGAGTATGTGAGCAGTCAGCATCAAATATTCAGTGATGATATTCCATTATACAACGGAAAAAAATAAAAGCATCGTTTAGTATGTCTTTGACAAATATGTTACGAACGAAGTTCTAAGGTATTGGAAAGTTAGAAAACTTATTGTAAACAAAGAGAACTTAAACAGAAACTCAAGAGAAGTCAAAACCTAGCTGATGAACAGAAGCTGAACGAAGAAAAAATGAGCGTGAGGACAGCAATCAGAGAAGCGTTCAATGAATATGAAAGTAAAATTTGTCAACCGATCTTACGTAAAATCAGTAATCGGTTCGAAATCATCGTTCCATTCATTCAATGACCATAATGGCACCAAAACGAAAGATAGCGGAGAGAAGATGGCCGAAATACTGAACTCGGTCTTCCGATGTTGTTTCACCGCGGAAGCTCGTAACACGGTCTCTCCTTTCAGACATCCTATGGACGTCGAATTGACAGACGAAGGGATAGAACAAGAACTACAATTGCTTAGTAGTGGAAAGACCATCTGTCCATCCTCCTCTCCCCCTCTCTCTGCCCATCTCCTCCTCTTACCTTTCGCTGTCCGTTTGCCATTTCCCCCTCTCTCATAATCTCCGCCTCTCCCCAGTCTGTGTCCAGTTCCTCTTTCTCCCTCTCCGTCTGTCCATCTCCTTCTCCGCGTTGTCACCCCCATCGCAATAGGAGGCAGCTGGTTGGTACCCCTACAGTATTGCTTTCGAGATGGTAAGCAATATGTATACTAAATTTCCGTGGCTTTGACAACGTATGCACATATCACATACTTTTAACAATGTATTTCACACACATTTCACCTGCATCTCTAGAGAATTTCGCCCAGCAGTTTTTCACATAGCTCAACGTTTATAACGTCATGTCTCCTGTACAGTGTGTCGTACAACAATATTGTTTTAAAAATGCATTCAGCGGCATATGTGGATACTGTCTGCAAAATGTTTCACAAGTACAGTTAAGAGTACAGAAGTAATAGATTAATACAGCAGTTTTACTGCATGTACAGTCAAAGGGTGTAAGGGATAACATTTTAGTGGGGGTTGTGTGGGTTGTCAGAGAGAAAAAGTTTCATAAAGGTTCGAAAATATGGGTAACGTTTGTTGTAAACCGTTATTCCAATCTGAAATACTGGGTTAATAAAATGTGAGTATTCGCGAGTCATGGACTACTCTTACTTTTCCCGCGCCACTGCCGGCCGGAGTGGCCGTGCGGTTCTAGGCGCTACGGTCTGGAGCCGAGCGACCGCTGCGGTCGCAGGTTCGAATCCTGCCTCGGGCATGGATGTGTGTGATGTCCTTAGGTTAGTTAGGTTTAAGTTCTAGGGGACTGATGACCACAGATGTTAAGTCCCATAGTGCTCAGAGCAATTTGAACCATTTGAACCTACTTTTCATTCTTACAAGGGAACCTCCCCATCGCACCCCCCTCAGATTTAGTTATAAGTTGGCACAGTGGATAGGCCTTGAAAAACTGAACACAGATAAATCGAGAAAACAGGAAGAAGTTTTGTAAAACTATGAAAAAAATAAGCCAAATATACAAACTGAGTAGTCCATGCGCAAGATATGTAACATCAAGGGGAATGTGAGTTCAGGAGCACCGTGGTCCCGTGGTTAGCGTGAGCAGCTGCAGAACGAGAGGTCCTTGGTTCCAGTCTTCCCTCTAGTGAAAAGATCACTTTCTTTATTTTCGCAAAGTTATGACCTGTCTGTTCGTTCATTGACGTCTCTGTTCACTGTAATAAGTTTAGTGTCTGTGTTTTGCGACCGCACCGCAAAACCGTGAGATTAGTAGACGAAAGGACGTGCCTCTCCAATGGGAACCGAAAACATTTGATCGCAAGGTCATAGGTCAACCGATTCCTCCACAGGAAAACACGTCTGATATATTCTATACGACACTGTTGACGGCATGTGCGTCACATGACAGGAATATGTTGTCGACGCACCTTACTTGTACACTTGGCGATTGGGTAAAAAGATTCTTCTACCTTGCCCGATTTAGGTTTTCTTGTGGATGTGATAATCACTCCCAAAAATGTGATGAACACATAAGAGTTTGTCACATAAACTGCAACAAATGAATGCAACAGTTTCACAGTCGCTCAGTTTTCCCTGTGCTCTGTCAAAACATATGTTTTTAACGTTTTCAATTTTTTCCGTGCGTAGACCGTCAAATCCTGCATATGTCCAAGCATATCTGAACATGTCCTGGAATTTTGGAGAGCGATGTTGATTATGTGTGAGTGCCAGAACTTTCATAATTGTCTGAAAATAAAAAATTAAACTTTTCACTCGAGGGAAGACTTGAACCAATGTCCTCGCGTTCCGCAGCTACTCACGCTAACCACGGGACCACAGTGCTCCTGCGCTCACATTATCCTTGATGTTGCCTATCTTGCGCATGGACTACTTAGGTTGTATATTTTGCTTATTTTTTTCATAGTTCCACACAACTTCTTCCTGTTTTCTCAATTGATCTGTGTTCAGTTTTTCAAGGCCTATCCACTGTGCCAACTTATAACTAAATCCGAGGGGGATGCGATGGGGAGGTTTCCCTGTTAGCCCCCTCCTCGTACAACGGTACTTTCCAGACTGAAACGCGGACTGAGAGTTCGTGTTGTCCTCGTCATTTCATCATTATTCCTGAACGTGGCGAGATTGGACTGTGTAAAGATTGGGACATTGTATGGGCGCTGATAACTGCGCAGTTAAGCGCCCCAAAAGCCAAACATTATCCTCAGCATCATCATCATCATCATCATCTAGACCATAAGCATTATGTCAACTAAGTCTGGTTCAGTCCGTTCAGTGGTTTAGGGGGGAAACATGGAACATACAGTATATATGAAGGTTCTTCAATAAGTAATGCAACACACTTTTCTACTGAAAGCAGAGTGGTTTTATTCAGGATTCCAGTACGCCATATGATTCTTCTCTATTCTGGCCACAAAACCCTGTTTTTCAACATAAACTTCGTTCAATGTGGCGGCCTCACGCGTGGCAGGATCTGTACACCTGCATGGCACCACCCACTGTACCGGTCGACGTCAGAGCCATCGTCTTACTGCACAGAACCGCCCGGTGACCCACGTGCTGCTTCCCGCGGAGTGCATCCTTTACTCGGCCAAACAGATGCAAGTTGAAATGCACCAGATCCGGGCTTTAGAGTGGATGAGGAAGAACAGTCCAATAAAGTTTTGTGAGCTCCTCTCGCGTGCACAGACGTGTGAGAGGCCTTGCGTTGTCGCGGAGAAGGAGAAGTTCATTTGCATTTTTGTGGTGATGAACACGCTGAAGTATTTCCCTCAATGTCCTGAGGGTAGCACAATTCACTGCACCATGAGAGAGGACATCCAAGAGAATAACTCTTCAGAGTCCCAGAAGACCGTCGCCATGACTTTACCGGCAGATGGTGCGGCTTTGAGCTTCTGCTTCGGAGGGGAGGTGACGCGGGGACACTACATGGATTGCCGTTTCATTTCCAATTCTATGTTTCATTGCCTGTGACGATGTTTGACAAAACATTGTCACCATCAACCTCGAAACGCGCAAGCAACTCCGCACAGGTGGTCTTTCGTTGCTCTTTATGGTCTTCCATGAAGCTGCGGGGAACCCTGCGGGGCCGGCCGCAGTGGTCTAGCGGTTCAGGCGCTCAGTCCGGAACCGCGGGACTGCTACGGTCGCAGGTTCGAATCCTGCCTCGGGCATGGATGTGTGTGATGTCCTTAGGTTAATTAGGTTTAAGTAGTTCTAAGTTCTAGGGGACTGATGACCGCAGATGTTAAGTCTCATAGTGCTCAGAGCCATTTGAACAATTTTTGAACCCTGCAGGTATCTTCGACCATAAATATAGTAGACTGGCCCTGACGTCATTTTCGTGGCTCCAACATCTCTGGGGCAACGGCCTTGCCGCAGTGGATACACCGGTTCCCGTCAGATCACCGAAGTTAAGCGCTGTCGGGCGTGACCGGCATTTGGATGGGTGACCATCCTGGCCGCCATGCGCTGTTGCCATTTTTCGGGGTGCACTCAGCCTCGTGATGCCAATTGAGGAGCTACTCGACCGAATAGTAGCGGCTCCGGTCAAAGAAAACCATCATAACGACCGGGAGAGCGGTGTACTGACCCCACGCCCCTCCTATCCGCATCCTCAGCTGAGGATGATACGGCGGTTGGATGGTCCCGATGGGTCACTTGTGGCCTGAAGACGGAGTGCTCAACATCTCTGGGCTGAAGTCACGTGAATGTTGGCAAAACATGGTTGTTTCATGTTACGCTTATGGGTGTACTCAGCGTTTTGTCGGGGGAAATGGCATTACATTTGCAGATGCGTTTATTGAAATCTGCTGAAGTGACTTTTATATGTTTTTTACACTTGAAATAGAGTATCACGTAAATTAAAGTGTTGAAAGTGATGCCTGTAAAGTCAGACTCATATTACATTTTGGAAAGTATCTGTCATAATTCGGTTACAGAAGTAAGTAGTTTCTCGTTGCTACTCATGGGTTCCCTAAGGATGAAAACCGAAGGCAGCTTTGGATACAGACCCTGAAACGGAAAAACTTTAAGCCATCTGCACATACGCGCCATTCTCGAAGCACTTCAGGGAGGAGTGTTTTGATAGGTTAGTTATACACTCCTGGAAATGGAAAAAAGAACACATTGACACCGGTGTGTCAGACCCACCATACTTGCTCCGGACACTGCGAGAGGGCTGTACAAGCAATGATCACACGCACGGCACAGCGGACACACCAGGAACCGCGGTGTTGGCCGTCGAATGGCGCTAGCTGCGCAGCATTTGTGCACCGCTGCCGTCAGTGTCAGCCAGTTTGCCGTGGCATACGGAGCTCCATCGCAGTCTTTAACACTGGTAGCATTCCGCGACAGCGTGGACGTGAACCGTATGTGCAGTTGACGGACTTTGAGCGAGGGCGTATAGTGGGCATGCGGGAGGCCGGGTGGACGTACCGCCGAATTGCTCAACACGTGGGGCGTGAGGTCTCCACAGTACATCGATATTGTCGCCAGTGGTCGGCGGAAGGTGCACGTGCCCGTCGACCTGGGACCGGACCGCAGCGACGCACGGATGCACGCCAAGACCGTAGGATCCTACGCAGTGCCGTAGGGGACCGCACCGCCACTTCCCAGCAAATTAGGGACACTGTTGCTCCTGGGGTATCGGCGAGGACCATTCGCAACCGTCTCCATGAAGCTGGGCTACGGTCCCGCACACCGTTAGGCCGTCTTCCGCTCACGCCCCAACATCGTGCAGCCCGCCTCCAGTGGTGTCGCGACAGGCGTGAATGGAGGGACGAATGGAGACGTGTCGTCTTCAGCGATGAGAGTCGCTTCTGCCTTGGTGCCAATGATGGTCGTATGCGTGTTTGGCGCCGTGCAGGTGAGCGCCACGATCAGGACTGCATACGACCGAGGCACACAGGGCCAACACCCGGCATCATGGTGTGGGGAGCGATCTCCTACACTGGCCGTACACCACTGGTGATCGTCGAGGGGACACTGAATAGTGCACGGTACATCCAAACCGTCATCGAACCCATCGTTCTACCATTCCTACACCGGCAAGGGAACTTGCTGTTCCAACAGGACAATGCACGTCCGCATGTATCCCGTGCCACCCAACGTGCTCTAGAAGGTGTAAGTCAACTACCCTGGCCAGCAAGATCTCCGGATCTGTCCCCCATTGAGCATGTTTGGGACTGGATGAAGCGTCGTCTCACGCGGTCTGCACGTCCAGCACGAACGCTGGTCCAACTGAGGCGCCAGGTGGAAGTGGCATGGCAAGCCGTTCCACAGGACTACATCCAGCATCTCTACGATCGTCTCCATGGGAGAATAGCAGCCTGCATTGCTGCGAAAGGTGGATATACACTGTACTAGTGCCGACATTGTGCATGCTCTGTTGCCTGTGTCTATGTGCCTGTGGTTCTGTCAGTGTGATCATGTGATGTATCTGACCCCATGAATGTGTCAATAAAGTTTCCCCTTCCTGGGACAATGAATTCACGGTGTTCTTATTTCAATTTCCAGGAGTGTATTTACAATGTATATTTATAATTTATATTTACAGTGTCTGTCATTTTTAAACCTAGGCTCCAAAATTATTTTCTGAATCTTCAAAGTCTCACCTTTCATCTAAAATATCATTTTTTTAAACTGATAGTTTAAACTTTTGTAAAAATAGTGGGAACTGAACCTTTGAAGTGCACCTAAAATTGATACTCTAAAATGGACCTGGCACCTATAGTTGACATAATTCCCATATATCATTTTCTTTTATAAGTGACTAGAGCTCAAAACGCGGCGAATCCAATGTTTAAAGTTTTGACACGAGCCCACTCTTACTGTTTAAAAGAATTTTAAGAACATTTTACTTTAATTGATAGTTTATAGTAATTTCGTCCCGCTGCCTACCAGCGTGGCGTTCGATGTATTTGTTAGATTTTATGAATGGTACTGTGAACAAATCCAGGTCAAATGTAGTTCTGGCATAATTTTTCCCAAATAAGACAGTAATTTTTGTTGGAAACGTTTGGCAATCAATTGAGAAATGTGGGGAAAATGCGTTACAAACATAGGATGGCAGACCGCTGATTTGAAATCCCGCCACGTTTTGCCAACAGTCACGTGGTTTATGTTGGAGCCACACCAGCCCTATAGCTTCAGCACAGCAAAGCCAGTCTACTAGTATCTATGGTCGAAGGCGGGCATACACTTTGGAGTACCGCAACTAGTGTACGAGTGAGTCAGCGCTACCAACAGAGATGTCCAATTTAGCAGCGAAGTGTTTATTATCCGTCGATAACCTCTAATGAGTGTGTTCACGCGTTCCAACACTGCAGGATTGACAGTTGTGTGCCACCAGAGGGCACGCGACAGATCGAACGGGTCTGCGCGACGTTGTTGCGATGATGATACACGCCTCACCAAAAGACTCATCCTGCTTTTGTTCACTGTCATGTCGCCGGATACATTCCTCAAGCGTCTATGAATTTATGCGACGATCTATTTTTCCGCCAAAAGAAACTCAATGAAACTCTGCTTGCAACGTACCTCTATTACAGACGCCATTCTGTCGGATACGTTTGTTTCTCACCACTGTTTGTTTGATCGTTACTTCATTTATCCTCAAGCTTGGTACTTACTTTTGTAAAGCCTTATACCTTTCCCTTCGGGTGCAGCCTTCCGGGTGCAGCCTTTAAAAATTTATCCCAACAGTTAGAAAGAGAGCAATAGTTCCTCGTGGACTTCAAAATACGGCTAAAAATGGCATTTCTCACAAATAAAATGATTTCCAAGGGGGCGAATGAAAGACAATAATCTTAGGAGTGTTTGAATTCCTGACCCTTCGACTTCTGTTCTGACTGATACCCACCTGACAACCGATCTTTCTAGCATTATGTAAATGTAACAATTAGAGTTACTATAGTTATTGTTGAAAGCCACAAATGTTTGTCAGTACTAGCCAAACGCCCACTAAGGAAAATGTAGTTTCGGTAAACCAGTTGACAGATTGTGCTCGTGAAAATGTTATAATCCAGCTCTGTGCTCATTCAACGGTTTGTTTCCGTCTCCACGCGAGTCATCTAAACACGCAGGTTGACGCCTTGTCGTCCTCCCCGTCCTGATGGCAAATTTAAACTTTTTCTGCTATGACTTCATCCGATGCTCAGATTTACGCACAGCATCTGTTTTACAGATTCCAGTCCTACCTTTTCCAGATACACACCATCTACCTCTGAAGCACAGAATAATAACTTATTCTATGACGTGTCGGAATTGCAGTCGGATCACGTTGACTTCTTGCCATAATATTTCGGCTGGCAACCCTCCAGCCGTCTTCAGATGAATGTGCGCCCCTGTGGACTGCTAGTTCCCGGTGTCAGCTTCAGAGCAAAAATTGGCGCAGAGGCGCATGCACGTTGGCGCTCGCCACAGGAGCGTCCTCCGTCAGAATCCGCACCCTCTATAAATACTGTTCCATTTTCCTGGCGCACATGTGCATGCGTAAAGGTGAAACTACATGTCCACCCTCTGTCGGAATGAGTGCTCGCGGCGCTAAAAACAAACGTCAGATGTTTCCAGACGTATCATTATTAATAAAATGTTTCCTCCCTCAAGAAATTAAAGAGATTACCGGGTCCGAAGCATTATCTCAGCTATGACGCCGGCTTCTAACTGGACACGGCTTGGAGCTCGTGATCTCTTTCGTTTCTATATAATTGTAGATCGTTAAGATCAGAAGGTACAAAGTCATAAACATTGAGTCGCGTGAAAGTAAAACTGCAGGGCCAAATTCGCTAGAGATGCAGGTGAAGTATGTGTGCAAATTTGTGTGAAATATGTTAAAGATAAATGAAATATATTTGACATGTGCGTATGTGTGCAAAGCCATGGGTGAAAAGCTAATCCTAAACGATTTCTATAAAATTTGGCATATCTATTCTGTAATTACGATATGGAAAGAAATACTATAGGATTAAGAACCACCAGGCGGGTATTGTGGTGAGCATCATAAAGTGGAGAGAGAAGAAGGGAGGAGAAGATGGACATAGCAGTGAGGGGAAAGGAGGAGATGGACAAAGGTGGAAAGAAGAAGAAGAAGAGGAGGAAATGGACAGAGGGGAGAGGAGGAGATTAACAGAGGAAAGTGGAAATGGACAGAGACAGAGGGAGTAAGAGGTGGGCGGAGAGAGGGTGAGGAAGAGATGAGTATAGAGAGGGTTAGAAGGAAATGGACAAAGAAGGGTAAGAGGAGGAGATGTATAGAGAGAGAGAAGAGGAGGAGGCGGACGGAGAAACGGAAGAGATGGTGATGGGGTGGTGCAGGCAGTGAAATCGAGGAGAGAGAAGTAGATTGAATTACAGGGGCGAAGGGAGACATGGACAGATACTGGGTTAGTGGAGGAGGTTGGCAGAAGGAGTAGTTGGAGGAGATGGACAGAGAGGGAGCGAAGGAGGACAGAGGGATGGGGAAGTGGCAAATGGAATAATAAAGATAGGAAAAAATAAATACCTATGCAAAGCCAGTTACTCAACTAGTGATATATAAATACCGAAGAGTCGAGAACGTTGAGAAATAAAAGATGTGCAACACCTTTCTCGGAAATGTAACATTGTTTCGAGAATTAACTGCAGTTTCTGTTCGAGAAATCGGTGATCTTCTTTGAGCCGGGCATCGTCGCTGGAGTACCTGAGAGGTACAGCTTGCCAATGCGCGGCCCGCACACAGTAGCACAGGGCCGTCTGTCGGCTCGCGTGACGACCCGTCGCACGCCGGCCCGTGTTCTCCGCTGCAAAATTCCGGCGCCGCGTCATCGGGCGGGGCCTGTCGCCGCTGTGACAGGCGGCCGACGTGTTGACGCTGGCGGACGCATGTCACCGTGGGGGGGACGGACAATGACGTCATCCCGCGGCTCTGCACAGGGGCGTCTGCTAATTAAGCAGCGTGGCGCGGCGCGGCCGGCTGATGCCATGTTTTACAGACTCCATTCGGTTTTACAACGTACCAGACGCTAGTCAAAAACTTTGCGTGTAAGCTGTCACCACCACGTTTCCTCAGGCATTATCCCGTATGTGTGTACATGTGTGTGTGTGTGTGTGTGTGTGTGTGTGTGTGTAACGAGCGAACATCGACATGGCGGGTATGAACTGGCGCACTCGTCGTTACCGTACTGAACAAGATTTTGGGCATCACACTGTTTCGCGTTGTTGCTATGTCAGAATACACCAGTTCAGCGTATGAGACTCACTGTCTCTAGTGTTTTTGTCTGGTAAGACGCTGTGACGGTTCTGTACAACTTTAATTGCCGTATGTGCGAGGAAGTAATGAAAAGTAATACCTCCGATTTTTTCTGAAAACTCATTACGGGTTTTAAACACAAGAAACTTTATTAACAATCCAGATATTTATTATTCACGTCTACATAAATTGAGGTGACAAATGTAATGGGATAGCGATATGCACATGTACAGATGCCGGCAGTACCGCGTACACAAGGTGTAAAACAGAAGGTCATTTGAACTGAGTTGATTTATGTGAAAATGTTTTCGACCCGATTATAGCCGCATGACTCTAATTAACAGACTTAGAACTCGAAATAGTGGTTGGAACTAGACGAACGGGACATTACATTTCAGAAATATCTAGGGAATACAATATTCCGAGGCCCACAGTTTCAAGAGTGTGACGAGAATACCAAATTTCATGGATTGCCTCTCACCTTTACTTAACAACTGAGAACAGCGGGGCGATTGCATAGAGTTGCCAGTGCAACACTGCGTGAAGTAATCGCAGAAATCAATGTGAGACGTACGGTGAACATGTCCGTTAGGACATGCATTATCTGCAGCACTTCTCCTGGCTTATGACCATATCAGTTGGACCCTGCGCGTCCTTATCGGATGAGTCCCGATTTCAGTTGGTGAGAGCTGATGGTAAGGTTTGAATATGGTGCAGACCCCACGAAACCATGGACCCAAGTTGTTAACAAGGCACTGTGCAAGCTGTTGGTGGTTCCATAATGGTGTGGGTTGTGTTTACGTAGAATTGAGTTGGTCCAGATGAGTCGATCATTGACTGGGAAATATTATGCTCAGCTATGTGGAGACCATATGCGGCCATTCATCGGCTTCACATTTCTAAACAACGATGGCATTTGTAAGGATAACAATGTACCACGCCATCGAGTCACAATTGTTCACAATTTGTTTCAAGAACGTTATGGAATGATTTGACCACCAAGATCGCCTGACATAAATTCCATCGAACATTTGAGGAGCTCGGCAGTAAACAATGGTAAGGGACAGCCTGCGAGAAACAGAAATATTAATTGTAAAATGTCAGAGATGGCATATTTCATTCATATTAGTGAAAAGCTCCACGAAAAACCCCGATAGATGGCACCACTTTGTTAAGTTTCAGATTTTCGCTGTTGGCAGCCTTTTCGATTCGTGTGCAAGTAAACAATGGCAAGTGCCTAAAACATGGTGGCAAGTGAGAATGAAGTGTCCAATGTTCGTTTGAAAAACAAGCTTTTCAGTGAGTGCAGAGATGACCTGGATACTTATGAGTCTGATTAAGACCCGGAATACGTTCCTGAAGATAAAAGCACCTCCAGGGTTGTTGATGATCAGGTTAATATGAATATTTATTTTGCAAGTAAACAGTGTTAAGTTGCGTCCCTTAACATTATTTACATGACAATATGATGCCAATAATGTTAAGGGCTGTTCTTAACACTACTTACTTTCCGTAGTAAGAAATCTAAATTAGTTTTCTATGAAGTATTACGGTATCTGTAAATGTAGCTATTTGTTCATACCTAACCTTCTAACAGCAATCGGTATTAAGTTACGGATCCTTTACTATGGAGTATCTCTATTCCAGATGCTTATCTTTTTCAAAAAATTTTTTCTAGATAAGGTGTGTGGAAGAATGTCAGCGTGTATGTTACATAATGAAACCTACAGTGGGTGTACAGTTTTAGGCGTTTCATTATTCTTAGAACTGTGCAGAATGTTAATCTTAAGACTTTGATTTTCTTTTAGGTTCAGAGGCTTCTTGGAGGTAGATGTTCGTCAGAAGATGCATGCGGTAGTGCCAATGATGAAACAGACACTAAACATGTTAACGATCTCAGAGCATACGGAAAGGGCGAAAGAGGCTAAAACGTGTCAGTGTGCAAGAGCAGATGAAGAAAAACAAATGAAGGAAAGCAGTTTACCGTTGTGAAGAAAAAAGGTTAGGCCCGCATTCGAATGTCCTAAAAATGTTTCCAACTTATTAACGAAGTAGATAAACAAATATTCCAATATTTCTGGGAAATGAACTGCTATGATACTCAAAATGCTTACCTACAAGGTCGTTTGCGATCAAAAACTGTTATCCGAAAGAAGACTAAAGAGGAGATATCTAGACGCATTCAAACAATTCTATATACAGTGGAAGGTGCCGGAAAGGGAGCCGTTTCTTGCAAAATTTCATTTCTTAACATTCATGGACTGCGGGCCGCGGTGGCCGTGCGGTTCTAGGCACTTCAGTCCGGAACCGCGTGACTGCTACGGTCGCAGGTTCGAATCCTGCCTCGGGCATGGATGTGTGTGATGTCCTTAGGTCAGTTAGGTTTAAGTAGTTCTAAGTTCTAGGGGACTGATGACCTCAGATGTTGAGTCCCATAGTGCTCAGAGCCATTTTGAACATTCATGGACTTCAGAAAAATGAAGGGAGTGTGGAGACTATCGTGAAACGACTGAAAAATGGAACCGTTTCACCTACTTCTGATGACAGAGGTAAGCATACCAGTCATCCTAGAAAATATTCAAAGGATGTCATCAACGACGATAAAGCATTTATTGACAAACTTCCAAAGTATAGGAGTCACTATAGTCGAAAACATTCATCGCGAGAGTACTTAAGTATGGAATATTCCATGCAGCTCTGTTATGACAAGTACGTCGATGAATGTCAGTCGGCAAGCAAAAGTTCGGTTTCTATAGACAAATTTCGACGAATATTTACCGAGGAATTCGATATAAGTTTCAAGAGCCCTAAAATGGGCACCTGTCAACAGTGTGGTTCAATTTATGTAGCAATCAAGCATGCTAAGAACTGTAAAAACGAAACTGAAGTACATTCATTGCGAATAAAGCAGGAAATTCACCACCGAAAAGCAGAAGCTGGGCAATTTGCAATACGTGAAGCAATGGAAGTAAAAAAAACAAGACAATAATGTTCGTGTAATCACGTTCAATTTGCAACAGACACTACCCACGCGTAAACTGTTTACTGGGAAAATGTTTTATAACCGTAAAATATGGTGCTATAATTTTAGTGTCCATTCTTGAGCAGCTGGCCACGGAAATTTTTTTTCTCTGGGATGAAGCAACAGCTAAAAGGGGACCAAACGAAATAGTAGGCTATTTAAAGATGTATTTTGAAAAGAGTGACATCCGATGTGAAAAACTGATTGCGTTTTCCGACAACTTAGGAGGACAAAACAAGAATTGGA
This sequence comes from Schistocerca americana, assembly GCF_021461395.2. NCBI lineage: Eukaryota > Metazoa > Arthropoda > Insecta > Orthoptera > Acrididae > Schistocerca > Schistocerca americana. Next base: position 308,848,705 of record NC_060125.1, on the reverse strand, counting down.
CCTTAGTGGCGTTTTGGCTATATCTGTTTAAGTCTGGTCGCTTCAGATACATCGAGCACACCTTTAATCAGGCTGGACATAGCCTGACAGAGACTTTGCTCAGGTGGAGAAAAATGTCACCTCATATCATCGAAGTGTTTATGGATCTCATCATTGAGAAAAAGTTCTAAGAACATCCCAGCGAAAGAAGCTATTCAAGGTAACTCTTATGACTCAAGAGCGTTTCTACAGCTTCTCTGCACTGAAACAGGTGTTCCACCAACCAAAAGCATCAACTGCTCAAAGCAAATTCAGTATTAGAAATTTTGTTCGACTCGTATTTTTTTCTGAGCTACAAAGTCCCACACCAACATTAATGTTTAGTGATAAATACAATGATTACCTAAGATCTGTTGCCTTATAAAAACGTGGAAGACCTGCAAGCAGCTCTTTCCTGACAGAGCTTAAACCAAAATAATCTGGGCCTCTTCCTATTAAAGGAGACAATCTAAGAGACATTTTCACAAGCTTAAAATGGATACCTCTTGTATGCCATGATTGGTGCAACTCACACCAAGCAGAAGGAGGTACTGCGCTTCAGCAACAAGAGGGGGAAGAAGAAAGATAGACAATCATGTGCTGAGAAAATAATGTTTTAAGTAATATAATAATTCTAAGTAAATGCATTGAGAATAAAATGTTTTCATGTAAAAAATGTTAGGTAAGTGTGTTGAGACTACAATGTTTCGAGGAAATGACGTGTTCTGAAATTTTGAGAATTTTTTTTCAAGTTGATATTGCATACTGCAAATATGTAACTATTGACGCTGTGTAATAAAGCAATGCTGTACCCGGAAAAAATTTGATTTTGTGTGTATTTCAGATGTCTGATTTATAGGATGTTATTGAAGTATTTGTGATGCGTTTTGTCCGAACTACTGATATGTACATTACCATTTTTTACTGCCGAGCCCTTCTTTTATGGGATATAATCGTATGTCAGCTCGGCACAAAATCCCGCACCGGCAAGACATTCGCAGCATAGCTCAAGATTCCTGCAGGGGACTTCCAACGACGAGACCATGCCACATCGAGTTGCTGTACTACACCAGGATAAAGGCGATGTGACCCGATACTGGGAGGTATCCCAAGGCTTTCGTCACCGCAAGTCACCCTTGTCAGGGACACGTTTCTCCCGAGTGACCAGTTTGTTCTCATTGTAGAATGCGTGAGTTTATTGACACAGCCAAAAGTTCAACCCTGCTTGCACCGCTTCATGACTGTGTTGTCTTGGAAGCTGTTCTTTTAGCGTTGGAGATCGGATGGGGCCAAGTTGGAACAATATAGAGGATGATCGATGGCAGTGAACCCAAGGTGTCTGATTGTTACAGAAGTCATGGGGTTCGTGAGTGGTCTGGCATTGTCATGCTGGCATTTGCATGTGCGGACGAAGTCTGCAAATTTGTGCTTTCAGTTTTTTGCGGTTCGAAACTCGATTACAGCAGGCTGTTTCTCACGCTACTGTATACGAAGGACGTCCAGAAGGTAAGTTCCGATCGGTCGCTAAATGGAAACCACAGTGAAAATCCGATGAAGTTTGGCGCAGGTGTGTTGGACAGTGTCTCTAGTATGCCCGTCTATCGCGCTGCATCTTTCTTTTTAGTTCTGAGCATTCAAGGAGCACATAAAGATACCTAGAACAATAGTATCTCCCGCCAAGTATGATGGCCTGGTGAGAAATTTCGCCTGAGCTATGCAGCCAACATTACATAACTGTCGTACGTTTTCTTCTTCAACACAATTCTCAGCCGCTTTCTGTATGGGCAATGCAGATGCTCCTGCGTCGTTTTCAATTGGAAATGTTTGATTACCCACAATACAGCCCGTAATTGTCTCCCTCTGAGTTTCATCTCTGCTCACATGAACCGCTGGCTATGAAGACAACATTTTGGCACAGACAACGAGCTGTAGGCCAGCGTAGAGAATTGGCGGAAAGCACTAGCGCCTGCGTTATATGACGAGGGCATCGGGAAGTTGGTACAGCGCTACAACAAATGTATAAGTAGGAAGTCGACTATATAGGGAAGTATCTGGAAAGTGTAGCTAACTCTCGCAAGTAAAATGTTTCTGATTTTCACTGTGGCTTCCATTTAAAGACCGATCGGAACTTACTTTCTGGACAACGAAAGTATTTACGTTACACACCGTTACGTTACTCGCTACAATTTGGAGCCCTATAGTGGAGGAAACCACTTCACGACTCTCCGTGTCCCACGAGAATGGGCTCTATATCGTTGTGTGACCTGAAGCAAGGTTGGGACAACATAGCCTTATGCTGACAAATATTTCTGTCATTAATTTGACAATTATACAGTCATATCATACATTCCACAAATACCACTAATTTTTACACCATGAATTCACAACACTTTTACCGGCAGCAGTACTTTTTTCCAAGTACATACGCTCAGCAGAATTCCTGATGTTTCATTCCTTAATTATAGGCCATTGGAGTTTTTTTCTTTTTCTCTTTGTTGAGGATCGATTGTTGTTATTTCCATAGCCTCTGCGGTACCTAAATTTCATACCAGTATAAAACATTCTCGGTTTAGTTGTGTCAAATTGGGATAAAATCCATAGCATTCGACGGAATACTGATCCTGGCAAGAAGAGGCGTAAGATCTGTTCGCCGACATCCCAAGAACTTAATGGAGATTCTGCATCCTGTTAACGACAGCATCGATCTCACTATCAATGGAATGCTGTAGATTACTTGTGAGTGTGGATGCAATTACATTGGTCAGTCTGTCCGCTCAGTTATCTAAGACTGTGCAGAAAACCAAAATTCGTATTAAAAAATCGAGTAATACAGAAATCAGCAACTACTCATGGTCTCACATATGAAAATAGAATAATGTTTGACTAAACCGAAATCTTGTCTCACGCGTCTGTACACTGGGGTTCTGTTATTAAAGAAGCAGTAGGAATTAAAACGAGCGAAAGGAACTACGACAGGACGGCGGGTATAATCTTAAAATAATGAGTGGAACGCTGAGAAGAGACAGAGGAATGCGCTCAGTTACGTTCCTACGAGAGCGCTACCGTCACAGGTGCGGGCATGGACACAATCTACGTCAGCACGACGCAGTGACAGCGTACGCTGACCAATCGGAAGCCGTCTGTGGGGTATAAACGATCACAACAACAATCTCGACAGTCGGTTGTTCCCAATGCAAACGACGAAAGATTTTATCGAAATCTCGAGATTGTACCCAGAATTAATGGAAGTAAACTGAAAATGTTTTACACAAGAATGTCGTCGCGGGAATCTTCGATCTCATATCTCAGATTCGATACTAGACTCGAGTCCTCTGCATCCTATGCAACTAGGAAGAAGACCACAAGACAATCGATGAATTTTTTTTATATTTGTAGTATGTGAATTTCAGAACTAAATATCAATCATCCTAAACAGGTAGATGCAACTCTCAAAACATTTTCGATAAAATGGACTCTGAAATTCTCCGAGGATCTTTAATATAGTCGAGCATCTTCAATCCAGTAAAAGTTGCGACGATTTCTCGATGAGATTTGTGACTCTATGGCAGAATGCTTGCCTGCCACAAGGGCGTTCTGAGTTCAGTTCCTGGCTGCTATTTTTAAATGAAGGTGCGTATTCTACGAACATTTCCCAGAAACGTAGAACACATAAAGATAAAAAAAACAAGAAAAAATAAGTCAGTAGATCAGAAGACTGGTAACCGCTGAACTAATGGATCGAGTCTCGTTTCGGTAGTTATTTTTCCTTTTCTTTCTATTTAGTATGAACACCTACGTCAATTAAATATAAAATTAATCAATTGCATGCTTACTGAAAAATATATAATTATCATTTTTATTCTTATTTCTAATTACACATCAGGCAAAATTTTAGTTTTCATTACAAATATAAATTTTTTAAATGAGATTTTATAAATAAAAAATTATTAAAAATTATTTGCATTAAAAACAGGCACTATAAACTAAACTTAGGCGCAAAAACGAAAAATCGTATGTTATTAATATGGACTGTAGGTAGTATTTTACACCACTTATATGGTCTCACACGAGCCACTGTGGTAAAACACTGTCAAAACATGGAAAACAATCATTTTCGCGGCATCGAACACACCGTAAAAAAGTTGCATTTTTACGCGTTTCCTCACAGGTCATATGCAATTTTCGTGAAAACCATCATTAGATACGTGCTGATTAAAATATATTTGATGAATTTTATATTTAAATGTCTTATATATTCAAACTGAACGAAAAACTAATGACTGAAACGAAACTCGAACCTTTCTTTAAAGTTTATGTATTTTAAACTCCACGGAACTGGTCATATAACACGACCTTTGTGTAAAAATTAGGTTAGCCAGGAATGTAAGCTAGGCCGCCCATGCGGTAGACAAGCACTCTACGTTATCGCCGCGTTGTTTTAGAACAGTTAGTCTAATTCTGAAGACGACGCTCATAGTAGCGCAGAAAAGAGGTCAATTTTGACTTAATATTTGTGACCGAGGGCTTATTTGTTCCAATATAATTGTCAAAAGCTTTCTCTAAGTCTACAAATGCTAGAAACGTAGGTTTGCCTTTCCTTAATTTGTCTTCTAAGATAAGTCGTAGGGTCAGTATTGCCTCACGTGTTCTAATTTTTCTACGGAATCCAAACTGATCTTCCCCGAGGTCGGCTTCTACCAGTTGTTCCATTCGTCTGTAAAGAATTCGTGTTAGTATTTTGCAGCCGTGGCTTATTGAACTGATACTTCGGTAATTTTCACATCTGTCAACACCTGCTTTCTTTGGGATTGGAATAATATAATAATTCTCGAAGTCTGAGGGTGTTTCACCTCTCTCATACATCTTGCTGACCAGATGGTAGAGTTTTGTCAGGGCTGGCTCTCCCAAGTCTATCAGTAGTTCTAATGGAATGTTGTCTACTCCCGGGGCCTTGTTTCGACTAAGGTCTTTCAGTGCTCTGTCAAACCCTTCATGCAGTATCACATGTCCCATTTCATATTCATCTACATCCTCATCCATTTGCATAATACTGTCCTCAAGTACATCGCCCTTGTATAGACCCTCTATATATTCCTTCCACCTTTCTCCTTTCCCTGCTTTACTTAGGACTGGATTTTCATCTGAGCTCTTGATATTCATACAGGTGGTTCTCTCTTCTCCAAAGGTCTCTTTAATTTTCCTGTAGGGAGTATCTATCTTATCCCTAGTGAGATATGCCTCTACATCCTTACATTTGTCCCTGATTAGCCATTTTGCACTTCCTGTCGATCTCATTTTTGAGACGTTTGTATTCCATTTTGCCTGCTTCATTTACTGCATTTTTATATTTTCTCCTTTCATCAATTAAATTCAATGTATCTTCTGTTACCCAAGGATTTCTACTAGCCCTCGTCTTTTTACCTACTTGATCGTCTGCTGCCTTCACTATTTCATCTTTCTAAGCTACCCATTCTTCTTCTACTGTATTTCTTTCCCTCATTCTTGTCAATCGTTGTCTAATGCTCTCTCTGAAACTCTCTACAACCTCTGGTTCTGTCAGTCTATCCAGCCCCCAGCTCCTTAAATTCCCTGCTTCTTGCAGTTTCTTCAGTTTTAAATTATAGTTCATAACCAATAGAGTCCACATCTGCCCCTGGAAGGTCTTACAATTTAAAACATGGTTCAGAAATCTCTGTCTTACCATTATATAATCTATCTGAAACCTTCCAGTATCTCCAGGCCTCTTCCATGTATACAACCATCTTTCATAATTCTTGAACTAAGTGTTAACCATGGTTAAGTTATGTCTGTACACTTTTGAAATGAGTGGGAATACGAGGGAAAAAGTAACTGCCCAGGTACGAGTAGCACTCACGGACTGCGGGATCCGTATAAACTTCATTGCGTATGCAGACAGCTCATCCATGCGAGGAGTAGAAAAGTTCGACGATTTCGCGACATCGATACTGGCAAGATATCGATTCCAGGGATTCCAAGATATTCGAAAATGATTTAATTTCTATTCTTACGTTTGGCAACAAATGACAAAAGAAATACTTCTTTCGTTTGATGCAATTACAAATTTATAATTTTCGGTTGTATTTCCTTTACTTGTGTTCTGAAACCTTGCTCCTTGTCAAATATCATGATTCTGGGTCTCAACAGAAAGTACCGTATAGGATTGCACGAGTGAGATGGCGGGTATCAAAATAGTGACATAAATGGTCGTATCTTTTGACTGTATTGACATAGAAGCCTACTTTCATTACACCACCGAGGTTCCGAAGACCTCCGTACGTGACATAAATTTAAAGTAGACGCGTTGCTGAGGACAAAAGGGGTCCTACCTGACGGATGAACAGACAGTCTGAAAACAAATAGAAAGAATGTTTCCTGTGATATAATTACAAATTAACAATTTTCGGCTTTTTTCTTCGGTTGTACTGTGAAACCTTACTTCTAGCCAAATCTTATGCTTCTGGAACAACGGGAAGTATCATATAGATTTCGGTAAGTGAATTTTCGAGTAACAAAATGTGTGATATAAACGGCCGTATGTTTTGACTGCATTGACTTGGAAGCTTAATCTTTTTACACCACCGAAGGATTACAGATCTTAGAATGTGACATCAATCGCAGCTTCGTACGTCTATCAGTTTATGAGAAAAAGGGGCCGTAACAGTCGGACGGACAAACACATAGTCTGATAACAAATGAAAAAAAAGGTTTTTCATATGATATTATTACAAGTAAACAATTTTCGGAGTTTTTTCTTTGGTTGTGGTATGAGACCTCGCTTCTTGCCAAATTCCATGAATGTAGACAAATGGGAAGTACCCTATACTAGATTTTGATGAATGAATTTGCTAGTACGAAAAGATGTGACGTGAATGGCCGTATCTTATTTTTGCATTGACTTAGAAGCTTAACTTTTTTTACATCGCCAAAGAGCCATAAACCTTAACACGTGATGGAAATTTCAGCTTGATTTATCTACTTGCTGCTCAGAAAAAGAGATTTTAACAGTCGTACAGACAGACAAACAGACAGATGGAGAACAAAGTGCTCCTGTAAGGGTTCTGCCTTTATTGATTGGAGCCCGAAATTTTAAAAATGAAATGGAACGGTGACAGGGCATTGATGGCCGGTAGTCACCATCTGGAAAAATTCGGCCGCCGCGTCGAAAGTCTTTTCAATTGACGCCACGCCACACTGGGCGATTGCGTGTCGACGATGATGAAGCGATAATGACAACACCCAGCCCCCGAGAGTAGGAAATCTCCGAGCGGGCTGGGAATTGAACCCGGACCCGCTGCATGGCAGTCAGGCGAGCTGACCACTCAGCTAATGGGACAGAGGGCACCATAAAACTGACATTTTGTCTCTCACGAATTTATCCGTATACTGTAAAGATATCAGAGGTGGCTTGTAGGAAATAAATTGGATGTTTAAAAGAAGATTGTGCAGTTGCTTTGGAGCGATGAACGGCGACGCCAGAGTAGTGGATGGTGTGCCTTAGACGTAGGTGTGTTTGCCGAGGTGGCGGCCCCCTCGGGGCGAGATAAGAAGGGCGGGCGCAGTTGGGCTGCAAGTCACGCGGTAAGCGCGCCAGACGTGTGGGCCCCGGCGCCGGCGCCGGCCGGCTTTTATTCCGCCTGTCTCGCGACAGCGGCGCGCCGTTTTTCCGGCCGCATTAAGTGATGTGCATCGGCGCGGAAAAGCAGCGCGCCGCTGTCCGCCCGAGCTGCCCGCTGGACCGCGCGGATGGATGCCGGCGCGCCGCGGCGCCGCCAGATAGCCGGGGTCGCGTGTCCGGAATAGCGAGCGCCGCCGCTCCCACCAAAAGGCAGATACCCTCCTGCCCGGACGTACAGAGACTGAGGCGTCATCTCAGCGGGCATGGGCGCTGCCGAGCAGGAGGCCCCCGATGAAGATTTGACTGACTGAAACCAGTACACTGTACTGGACGGCTAATGTTGCACAGAAAGGAATGTAACTTCCGATGCGTAATCAATATAATGAATAAAGCTTTGGACATAGATGCTAAGGTTCAGTGACCGTGTCAGAATTATATTAGAACAATTAAGCCCACGGTCACAAATATTGAGTCAAAATTGACCGGGTTTCGACGCTACTATGAGCGTCGTCTTCAGAATTAGACTAACTGTTCTAAAACATATTAGGTATATAATACATTAATAAAATTAAATTTTGTACTGACTGCATCTTTTCCAGTCAGTACAAACTTCAATTTTATTAATGTATTATATACCTAATATGTTTTAGAACAGTTAGTCTAATTCTGAAGACGGCGCTCATAGTAGCGTCGAAACCCGGTCAATTTTGGCTTAATATTTGTGACCGAGGGCTTATTTGTTCTACTATAATAATAAATAAACTCACATGAACAAAAGTTTGCAAAATCACCCCTTTGTTTCGAAATCCGTCGCACAAAAAAAATAAGGATTTCATCATTTTGTGCACTATTGTTGACACTAGTGCTTATACGAATAAGTGTCTGTATTATTAAATGATGAGGAAGCGGCTCCTCGACTGATTCGATGAGACTAACGACGCAGAGTTTTGCGAGGAAGCACAGTCTGATGGACAAAGAATAACCGGTTCTGAGAGTGGAAAGCCGTGGCTCAACTGCTCTTCACAGTGACACCCCAACTCTTGGGTGGCTTAATAAAGACACTACAAAGGAGACTGGAGAAAAATTGTCTGTATCTTGTTCAAAAAACGGTTCGAGTGGCTCTGAGTACTATGGGACTTAACATCTGAGATCATCAGTCCCATAGAACTTAGAAACTACTTAAACCTAACTAACCTAAGGACATCACACACATCCATGCCCGAGGCAGGATTCGAACCTGCGACCGTAGCGGTCGCGCAGTTCCAGACTGAAGCGCCTAGAACCGCTCGGCCACAGCGGACGGCGTCTGTATCTTGTATTGCAGGCAACCGCACAATAGAGTTCATTAAGGAAACGCGAAAAATCAAGGGCATTTTTTGTGGTGTCACCGCAAGGCACCACACTGGCTAGGTTGTAGGCTTCAAATCGCCCGCGATCCGTCAGTACACATCGGACCCGCGAGTCGCCACTGTCGACGCTAGCAGACCGAGCGCCGCCACTCGGCTGGTCTTACGAGACAAGCTAGCGCGCGGCCCAGTTCTACAGCCGACTATAATAGGAATGGTTCACTTGTTATTGTTTCAGGGATCTCATTTGCTGAGACGCTAGTTATTATAACCTTCAGCTAAGTCAGTAGCTACGGCCTAGCCAGGCGCCTCATACAGTTTATGCATTGACAATGGATCTATATGTGTGAAGTAATCAGAGTTGTAAAGCAGTATTCGCAGTTCAGTCTATAACTGCACTTGTAAATATTATTGTACAAAGTCAAGATTGACGTTCATCGCTGATGCTGAATTAAAGCTAAGTATTTAATTGTATTCCTGTCTACTAACTTCTAATCACTTAAGATGTTCCAGATACATCCCGTCTAGTTCATTGATCCTCACGGCAGCCTACGTTATCAACGCTTGCAATGAATGGCCGCTGTCCGAAGTGGCCGACTGGTTCTAGGCGCTACAGTCTGGAACCGAGCGACCGCTACGGTCGCAGGTTCGAATCCTGCCTCGGACATGGATGTGTGTCATGTCCTTAGGTTAGTTACGTTTAATTAGTTATAAGTTCTAGGCGACTGATGACCACAGAAGTTAAGTCGCATAATGCTCAGAGCCATTTGAACCATTTGCTCAGAGCCATTTTGATATCATTATTGATCTCATCCTCCGTGACGTTGGGAAGCAGATCCATCGTTGCATCCCCAGGAAGAGAGCCAAAGGAGGGTCTGGAGACCGCCGTAATGTTGGTACGGTGGTGACATTGTTCACAGCGTAGCATAATGGGCATCGGAGGTATACCTTATTTCACGTTAGGTATCTAAGCCCCGCCCGTCATCACTCGTAAGAAATGGGTCAAATAGCTCTGAACACTATGGGACTTAACATCTGAGGTCATCAGTCCCCTAGAACTTAGAACTACTTAAACCTAACTAATCTAAGGACATCACACACATCCATGCCCAAGGCAGGATTCGAACCTATGACCGTAGCGGTGGCGCGGTTCCAGACTGTAGTGCCTTGAACCATTCTGCCACACCGGTCGGCCACTCGTAAGAACATTAATCAAAGTCCTCCGACGTTGGCGGCCTTACGCTATCAGGTGGTACATAGATGGATGCTTCTATGCTAACCTGTCGTGTGTACGCGCCATGACCACAGCTCCTTCAAGGCGACGTCGAGAGAGGACAGTGAGCTGTACCTTGGCTCAATTCACTATCACCTGGTGCTCTGGCGATACAGCATCATAGTATATTCCTGGAGAACTGTGAAATAGAAATCCTGGTCATTCGCCGCCACGCCACGACCTCTCTTCTGTAACCAATCAAGGCCTCGCTGAGAGCAGGCTTTCCGCAGAACACCAACTGTGATAGGACAGACTGATACGAAACACAGCGTAGATGATAAGCTGTCCACGTGGTTTCGGTGAGATGCCAGCAGTCGGGTAAAATAAGGTGGATTTTGTTCAGTTTCCATGGCCCACGACCGCACCACACCTTTTGGCGGCAGAGACTGATGGCGCATATACATGCGTCATGGTCAGAGAACTGAACGGGCCAGACTTCAGCAGCCTACACCCCGTTGACAATATCGCACGAGATGCAAACCTGATTGAGGAGGCCGGAAGAATGGCTAGTGAAATGCGTAAACCCCAGACGATCACCATGATCATGCTCTCAAGAATGAACAAGGTTGAGACGCTGGAGCCATGCAGGGATAGTGACGTGGTAGTTCGTCTTTGGGCTCCTGGATGGAGCTGAAATCGCCTCCCATGATGAATGCTGCCTACCGATCCAGGAAAACAGGCGTGACTGTCTCAGAGAAGAAAGTGGAACGTTCGCGGTGGCGACCTGGACCAGATGGCGTCAGGGTGGTAGACAACTGTACAAGCGAGGATTTTGTCTACTACCAGTAGGGGAAGTATGGGAGATGTGTACATTTCAAAACACAAAGGTTTGCAACGTGTACCTCCTAAAGGATGCCAACATCAGTGTCCGCAGCACACAGCATGTCACCGAGTAGGGCCAGTTTGTGCTGTATGCGAACGGTTTTGACACTGAATGTGGCGTCTGAAGAGCTGCCATCGCCAGGAGGATGGGTGACTCAAACATGAGGGAAGCAAACGGAGCTACCTGTCAGGCCCCCGTGCAAGGGCACATCACCAAGTATGCCCCATTGCGTCGTACAGCTCCAGCACGTCCATCCTCAGCATCGACTACACCCGCCCAGGAGACCGACGTCTCACTGGGCTGGTTTAGTGGAACACTATCAGAGGTGAGCCCACAGGAAGCGTCACAGGAAGTGAGATAACCGCATGAGACGCGGGTGGGGGAAAGTCGGTGTCCATAGATGGATTCTGACCGAAGTCGTAGGCGGGGACAGACGTAGCGTCGTCAGGTGCCACGAAGTCAGAGGACAGCTCATCGCCTGCCGGGGTGGCCGAGTGGTTCTAGGCGCTACAGTCTGGTACCGTGCGACCGCTACGGTCGCAGGTTCGAATCCTGCCGCGTGCATGAATGTGTGTGATGTCCTTAGGTTAGTTAGGTTTAAGTAGTTCTAAGTTCTAGGGGACTGATGACCTCAGAAGTTAAGTCCCAGAGTGTTCAGAGCCATTTGAACAATTTTTTGACAGCGCATCGTAAGTAGGAGAGTCGTCATCCTATGCACCCATCCGATGGACGTAGTCATCTGAGGCGGTACGGCATTGTCTCTTCCGTTTCCGTGGCGACCGTTGCTTCCTAACATTTTGTGCCGTGTCGGATGGCGAGCGGCTATCGTCCGACATGTGGCCAGAGGGCCGAAAAGCGGAGGTCGTTACAGATCTATGATCAACAACCATGGGCTCGGGACGGACATTGCAGGTGAGACAAGCAAAACATCAATCGCGTTGTCGAGTGGAGTAGACGCCGATGCAAACTGATTCAGAGGGGGTGAAGCAAGCAGCTCCTCTGTGGATACACAAGACAGAGGTAACACAGGGGGCGCTGCAGGAAGAGCGACGTGTCCTGTCGGCGTCTGAACAGTCGACGTTGGAGATATTCAGAACGGACATGGCATTCCAGGCCACAACCTGAACAAGTGCGCCTATGGCTATCGTATAGGACGACAGCTCTGCAGCCGTCAACTACCACGTAGGAAGTCGGACACCATTGAGGACACCGTATGTTTCAAACGTCTTCCACGTTTCAGCCACATGACTGACGACGTTGCCGTAAGATTTAAAGGCGGCCATGACAAAGACCGACGGCATTTCAAATAGGAGTTCGAAAACCTGCAACGTTAGGAGGTCAAAACCAACGTGATGAACCACGACAGCTGCCTTATGGCCGTCAGAGTATCGGGACTTGAGATCGTTAGCATGGCGCCGCAAAACGACGGCGCACAGCTCTTCATTCGCCATCTTTATGTACACAGTAATACCAAGAATCGAAAAATGAATTCCGAAAACGTCTTCAAGCAGGAGACGCATTTCATCCCGTATAAACCGTTCAGCTTAATATGCTTTGGGTCGTTCATGATCCAAGGTAAAATTAATTTAATCGTGGCTTGGCGATATGTAACGGCATGATGGTCGGTGAATTCCGACTCGAAGACAAACCGCTACCGAGAATTAACAAACGCTCCCTCGCTCGCAAGCAGCACATCAGGTGAGACGCAAACAAGGCGTCCTCACCTTACCACTGCCGAAATCAGAATGAACTTGATCAAACAGTACATCCATATGTGATATCTGTTTTTTCGGGTAGGTCCGAAGGAGCAGACACCCCTTTGATCCAGAAGCCACAAGGAATTAACACACAACGAAATACAGACATTGTCTGCGAGTGTGGATTGATTTCAATCAAGAGGGCAAGTTGAAAGTTTGAGCCGCACGAAGCCGTCCGGAGTGGTCGAGCGGTTCTAGGCGCTTCAGTCTGGAACCGCGCGACAGCTACGGTCGCAGGTTCGAATCCTGCCTCGGGCATGGATGTGTGTGATGTCCTTAGGTTAGTTAGGTTTAAGTAGTTCTAAGTCTAGGGGACTGATGACCTCAGATGTTAAGTCGCATAGTGCTCAGAGCCATTTGAACCATTTGAGCCGGACTGGAATTCGAACCCGGGTCTGCCTCTCACTTGGCAGATGCTCTGGCCTGTAAGTCATCCGGACACAGTAGTCATCAGATCCGCTCGGACTATCCTAGCACGTCTCCCGTCAGACCCAAATTCTCAACTTGACCCTGCCGATTATCCTCATTACTCATGGCATTTCGCCGATTCCAGTAAGAGTTTGACCCTGGTGAGCATCCGCACTGAAGAGATCACTGGCCGTGCTCACCTTAATTATACATATATCGTTTCTATTTTTTTCGACATGTCTCGGTGTAACGGTGCTATCATCGTCTGATCTGTGAATAGTGTGAGTAATGTGTAAAATATTAAACCATGGAAAATAGCTTACTATGTAATAAAGACAGAGTGATTTTTTCGACCCTGCACTAACTCTAGGGATCGAGAGGATACGGGATAAAAAAGAACTTATAACCGGAAATTCACAGTTTTCGTACCAGAGACCATTTATTCAGTCATACTTCGTTACAGCGCCGTACCATGCAGCCACCGTAAAGTATGCGTGGTTTCCTGCTAGAGGGTGGTACTGTTCCTCATACGTCATGCCCTATCGTCCTCTCCTGGCATAGTAACTGATAATGTTGTGTCTGATTCACTTCTCTTGCTGACTCACCTTCTAGTGGATGTGGTACAGCGTTGTACACAATGGTTCCGTATTCGATTCGAAGGCTTGGCGACATGGTGTTTACTTACGGAAAGACAAATGGCAACGGGCGGCGGGCAGCAAGGTTGTATCAGCAGACCTATCCCCGCCGACAACTACCACAGAATTCAATGTTTGCAACAGTGTTTCGCCGTTAGACTGAGACAGGGTCGTTTCAGGAAGTTGGAAATCATGGAAGACGTAACCGACATGTTCGGACAGCAGACGTGGAGGAAAATCTGATTAACGCTGTGGAAGACAACCTCCGTGTCAGTACCTGCCATTACAGGGTAAGCCAGACGACGACCGTGTGGGTCAATTGTTACTACTGTTATCACTTACAGCGTGTGCAGGGTTTATTAGCGACAGACTTTACACATTGGGAGCAGCTTTGTCACTGGTTTCTTCACTAGGCAACCACGATTCCAGGGTTTGTGTCATCCATGCGATTTACGGATGAGGCCACCTTTACTCAGAGTGGTGTCTTCAACTTTCATAACAGTCATCTGTGGGGTAGATTGCAGAACCCCATGGTATCGGGACAGCCAGTCATCAGCACCAGTGTAGCTGGAGTGTGTGGGCCAGGATGATTGGTGACTGTATTTTGGGACCAGTCTACCTTCCGTGTCACCTAACAGGCCGGAACTATCGGCGTTTCTTGCGGGTGACCTTGCTTCCCTTCTAAGTTCCGTCGATGATTCGAAGAGTTACGTGGCTGGTACATGAAGATGTTCCATCCCACGTCCAGACGCACCTCAATCGTGTCTTCTCTGGTCGATGGATCGGATGAGGGGGTCCTGTTGCACGGCCTGCTCGTTCACCGGACCTCAACCAGTGCGATTTCTGGTTGTAGGGCCATCTCAAAAGTATCGTGTACGCAGAGCCCAATCCAGATGTGGAGACTCTGGAGCAGCGTATTCCTGCTGGTTTTGAAACTGTTCAGACGCAGCCGGGCCGATGTGAACGACTGAGACAGAACGTGTTACGGCGCGTACACGCATCCTTTAAGGCACATGGAAACCATTTTCAACACATGCTGTAACTGTGGCTCATGGTACAGCGCGCATTAGACCTCTGTATCTGTAACAATATACGATTAAATAAACGATCTCTAGCATGGAAACCATGCATTTCCGGACATAAGTTCATCAGATCTTTTTTGTTCCGTATCCCCTCGTCGATCAATCCCTAGGGTCTGTACACGGTGGAAAAAATCACCCTGTATAACACGTAGAATGAATTATTACTAAATATACCTCATTAAAGATTAATACAAGTGTCTAATTGTAGCTATATCTAAATTAACCAGATAGTTGCCTTAAGATGCAATGGCATGCCAAAGGAAAAACCAGTATTTACAAAACTTTCCACAGAGTGTAATGCGATCTTGGGTGAGAAGTTGTCTTCCTTCAAGCTGGATATTTACAGATCGCCCGTTATTACTTAACATGAGCAAGTTTATTTAATTGTGTTTATTGGTAGCTATCGTTTTACGTTTTCAGAGCAACAAACATAGTCTGCAAAGCGCCGAGGTCGCACAACCGTGACAAATTAGAGCCTAAGATTGTCTGTGGCATTGTTTACCTGTGTTATGAACTCCACCTGGTAGTTCCAACTGATTATTCACCTGAAGGAACTTCTGCACACAAGAACTCTATAAAAGTTTGAATTTATGGTAGCCAAACGCTGAATGTCATTTACATACAAAGTTGACTTGTTTCTCATTTTCTACCGTTCAGGAACTAGTTGTATCTTTTGTAGCAAGAGTTTGTTGTTCTCAGTTCGAACTGTTGCTAGTACACGTACTTAACATTATGCATCAGGAAGCATCACTGTAGTGCTGTGATAATTACTAATACAATGAACAAAATGTACAAACGAAGCAAGCGAATTGCGCTAGCCGATCATCAAAACGAATCACATGCTGTCACGATCGGTGTCTTGCTACAGAATGGTTCTATGTGCCGTTAGTTCTGTTTTGTTTTATTTGCCCTCCAGAGTTTGTACTCTATTTAGTCATCAAAAACACGTTTAAATGGAATACATAATACGTACATGCATAGTTTCGGAATGGAAAGCTCAATCTGTCGATTTATTTTCCTACTACAAATATTTATCAAGTAGTATGGTAAGTAAAGTAAACACCTTTATGTTATCAATTCACGCTATTTGTTAAATTTAATAATAAGCGACACAGAAAAATAAAAAACGAGTATTATTAAAATATGGGGATTTTTTCATTTTTCTCTTAAGGAAATTCACAATCACTCTATAAAGGTGAATGACTTTAGAAACCAAAACAAATACGGGGATTGAGGGAGGTAGTAACCAATACCCACAAAAGTCTTAAATTCCGCTGGTTCATTGTCAAATTTGGAGCACGAAAATAAGAAGTGGTTTACATCAGCATCTGAATCAAAAGCACACTATCATGTAGAAGAATCGTAAATTTTGATTCTACACAGATATACAAGAAACGATGCATGGTTAAAATGGAGTCGAACTATGGTGGGAATCATAGATCCTTCCAAATGGGTCCTCGTAAACCACGGTCTTATAGTAATTTGAGTTTGAAGTGCCGCATAATATTCACTTTTCTTTTGCTGGGTCACATTCCACATCTCTTGCCATTGTTGTTTTCTGTGGTTCTTAACTTCGCGAAGTAGGCTGTATGTGTGAATTTTAAACCAAGAGCAATTCCTTTAGATGTAGCTTGCTTCGATAAGACGTCAACTTCCTCATTATGGTGGACGCCAGCTTGGGAATGAACCCACAGCAGAGTAACTGTTTGCTCTCTCCTCTTACAGCGAACAAATTTCAATATTGCATCCAAAATATTCCATCTTCGGTTCTGAATACTTTTACGAACAGTCTGGGAGTCGGGAACTATTAATATCATTAAAAAAGTAGCTGGAGATACAAACCTGTTTACTTCCGAAATTGCCACGGTCCCCGCCGTAAAAATTGAAGCACTTTAAGGCAGTCTGTTTCACTTGTATCTGAGAGCATAGAAGAGCGCATTCAGTAGACACCTCATGTAGAATTTTGGATCCATCGGTATGCACCTTAATCAGACCACTGAGCTCCAGCGAGAAGATTAAATCTGCTGTTTACTTTACCCTCATCAAGATTGTCATATTATGATAATAGACCAGAATCTGGTAGTTGAGCGTGTCGAGATCATATTCAGATTCAGGTAAATGTGAGGAACATTGCTCAGGGTGCGTGACACGAGACAAAGAGTCACAGCTGGTGCAGATGGCCGAAATTGTAATTCTTCTGTTGGAGGGATTACGTAATTGGTAAATACAGTCTGTACTCTTATAGACGGCTCTATCTATAAACGCCATGACCTGAATGAAAAATTTATCTGACAGCATTTGACATCTAATGCTTAAGGGCATCTTTCCTTTCTTCACTATCAGAGCGTTTGTAGGCATCGAACGCATGGCTCCAAGACTAGTAAGAAAGGCGAGATAAATCTTAGGCGCATTTTGATACAATACACAATAATAGTCCAGTCTATAACTAATAGTCCATCGGTACATTGAAAGTAGAATACTTTTATACGCACCCCACTACAAATAGGTGAGAGAGCGGATTGCATTTAGTCCTTCTTCTCATTCATTAACAACAGATTGTTTGAGACTCCCAGCCGTGCTGAGAATCAAATACCATTCCGAGGAATCGATCATGGGATTTTATGGTGAAAGTATACTTTCCGTATGTGGCGTAACCAAAATGCGAGCAACGTTAGATTTGTAAAAAGGTGCGTTCACCGAATTCTCAGCCGCGATCTCCAACCTATTGTTACACAGACATCCATCTATGTGTTCTAGTGAGTAATTCCATTTCGGTCCGAAACTCTGCCGCTAGTGAGAGAATCTTTACTAATAGCAAAAAGCAATACGTATGAAAGTTCACGTAGTAGACGCAGAAATGTTCCAGTAATTTTGGGCGCACAAACGATCCGGTTAACAGATAACTAGGAATTTGATATGAAATAGTCCTGGTTATTTAAAATGAATTTAAATATAAACTGATTAAGTTCCCATCTAACTGGGTTTAAATTTCTCCATGCATCTTCAGCATTTTACACATTGCAGATTATTGTACATCGTACATGTTAGCAGAAGCGTTCCACGTGTCGCCATCACATTTGGATGACATACAGCCCACATCTCTACTGTGCTACGAATTTTTTCAAACACCTGCACGTCATCTTGTAAATCATGGCGAGACAGTGCAATTCGCTTTTCTAGTTCTTCAGCCTTATCAACGGAAGTGCTGTACACTGTACTTCGAGATGACCTTAGGAAAAAAAAAACAAAAAAAAAAAAAAAACAGAGAACTGAGATCAGGAGACAGTAACCAAAAATTCGCAATTACCTCGTAAACGGCTCTTCTGCGGACTTACGTTTAATGGAACCTTTCTATTTCTGCTGTCGTCTGTTTCCGAACGTGCCAGTTTGAATGCTTCATCTTCCAAGAAATAAGTAGAAATTCCAAACTCAAGAGAGCCACATTAGCGGCCAGAGCGAGAAAGAGATTTTGAACAATTGAGCAAATAAAATAATCCATCTAAAGTTTCATCTAACGAGAAGACTTACGTAGCAACTATTGTGCTTAAAGTGTCAAATTGGACGCCGTAGGCCACAAAGCTTTTAGACATTCGCGTTCGTAAGGAATACTGCGACAGGGGATCTCCCTTCTCGTTATATTTTGGCCGAGTCTGTTTGCGAAAGAGGTGGAGGAATTTTTAGCTTCTTGAAAAAACGGGGAGAAGCCGGGGAACAAATGCGTTGTGAGAGCTGTGCAAACAACTCAGCGGATTAGACGGCCGCCCGCCGCCTCCGAGGCTCCGGCGCACTCGAGGAGTCCACAAACAGCGGAAGTCGCTTACTTTGTGAGTCTTACGAGATTCGATTAGCATGTTGACGGAGTATTTCTGCGAATCGTTCGATAAGCGACTGTCAGTTGTATCACTTATTTGGTTATGAATAATGTCTTCTTCGAACCGCTACTCTATCTTGTCATCTCAAGAAGTCAGAGGCATGAATTGTGATGCAAGGAAACCATCATTAATGTCTATGGCTAAGGCTCAAATGGCTCTGAGCACTATAGGACTTAACATCTGTGGTCATCAGTCCCCTAGAACTTAGAACTACTTAAACCTAACTAACCTAACGACATCACACACATCCATGCCCGAGGCAGGATTCGAACCTGCGACCGGAGCGGTCACGCGGTTCCAGACTGAAGCGCCTAGACCGCACGGCCACAACGGCCGGCTATGGCTAAGGGAATCTGCAGGTGAGGACCTTTGGAAGATCGCTTCTCAAAGATCAGTCAAGTTATAAGTAACTGTGTTAGAACTGTCACCGTTAGATAACATAGAAAGCAAACCACAAGCCAAGGATGGGGACGCTGGAATGAAGTGTAACTGACAGGTCGAAGTACCCAGATCAAGAAACACGTAGAAACGCAACACCGAGGAAGAATAACCCGAGAGAGTGTGAAACTACTCGTAGATAGAACTGAAGGTACTTAATAAAATAAGAGTGTATAGGTTCCGTGAATTATTTACGAGTACACTCTCTCTACATTGCTGACAAAATGAAGTCGGCCAAGTGTTCTTTAAGTTCTGGAAACAGGTGAAAATCGTATGGGGCCAAGTCGGGACTGTATGGAGGATCATCTATGACAGTGAACTCAAGGTGTCGGATTCTTGCGGATGTCGCAGCGCTCGTGTGTGTTCTCGCACTTTTTTAATCAAGGAGACTGTGCTCCATGTGTGGACGAACTTTTCGAATTGCAAACTATTACAAAACGCTGTTTCTCAATCTCCGACATACTTGCGTTACACACCATCATGTTACACGCTACAATTCGGTGGCCTCTAACAGCAGATGGCTGCAAATATGACTACATATAATATGACTACATAGTATAAAGATGTGGAATGTTAATAACGTTTGTTTTAATTAAAAAGCCTTAAGAGTTTTCGAATAAAAAATTCGGAGGCATAACTTTTCAGGACGCTTCTTATAATAAACTTGAAAACTCTCAGTGTCATCAGGTCTCTTCCACGTATACAACCTTCTTCCAAGATTCTTAAACCGTTAGCAATGATTAAATTATGCTCTGAGCAAAATTCTACTATACATGTTCGTCTTTCATTCCTTTGCTCCACTCCCTATTCTCCTAGTTTTTTTCCTTATTTTTCTTTTCCTAGTGTTGATTCCTGTCTCCCATTTCAGCTGTATTTGCATCTACCTTATCTGTATAAATATTTTTATCTCATCGTCTGTGGAGCTAGTCAGCATAGGCTGTACTATTGTGGTGGCCGTTGGCTTCGTGTCTGTCTTGGCTATGACAAGTCGTTCAAAATGTTATTCATAGTAGCTTATCCGCATTCGTATTTCTTAGTCTCTATTATACCTTCTCCTGCATTCCTACATTACCCCTATCTTTGTAGTTATAACCCTGTACTCACCTGACCAGAGGTCCCCTTCTTCCTGCCACCATACTTCACTAATTCTCTTTATTTCTAAATTATTTCTATGCATTTACCTTTTAAATTCGCTGTCTTCCTTACCCGATTCTGGAATCTAGATTTCCACATTCTGATCCGTAGAATACTAGTTTTGTTTTTGTTGATCACAATGTCCACTTGAGTAGTCCCTGCAAGAAGATCCGAATGGAGATTCGGAATATTTTATCCAAGACGATACCATCATGATTCAACCAGACAGAAGAGCTGTATTCACTCCGGGAAAAGAGTGGCTACTGTGTCCTGTTGCTTTCAGCCGTTCGCGTTTACAACGCAGCAAGGCTACGTTGGCTAGTTTTACATGACTAGGTCAGTCAGTTATTCAGACTGTTGCCTCTGTAACTATTGAGAAGACTGCTGCTCCTCTTCGACAACAACATGTTTGTTAGGGCTCTCCATAAACAACTTTCCATTTTGACTGCATAGTACATGTGCCTGTGTCGTTCAAGCCCTGAAGCCACTCCCATTTCGGCAAGGTGCATGGTTCATGTAGGTATTCTTATTGGAAAGAAAACTAAATGGATGTAGGAAAGCTGAGGGGAAGTCAGTATCACATGACTGGTTTTGATGATGATAATGATGAAGATGATGATGAGTAAATATATGAAACAAAAGGAAAGGAAGAAAGTGAGAGGAGAAGAAGAAAAGGAGGAGACTGGGGAAAGGGAGAGAGACCGAAAATATTGTGACCACTTGCTTAACAGCGTGTTGGTCCCACTTTGGATCGTAGTTCATAAGCGATTCCGCGTGGCGTGGACTGGAAAGGTTCCTGGTACGTTTTCGGATAATTTGGCACCAGATGTCTATGCAGTCCAGAGGAGTCTTGGTTCAAATGGCTCGGAGCACTATGGGACTCAACTGCTGTGGTCATCAGTCCCCTAGAACTTAGAACTACTTAAACCTAACTAACCTAAGGACAGCACACACATCCATGCCCGAGGCAGGATTCGAACCTGCGACCGTAGCAGTCGCACGGTTCCGGACTGCGCGCCTAGAACCGCGAGACCACCGCGGCCGGCGGAGTCTTGGTGCCTTTGATTACTGCCTCTGGTCCCGCGGGAGCCCAATTGAATGTTCCCCATAGTGTAGCATTGACACGGCAGCACGGTACTGCCCCATCGGCCAGGGTCGGTGACGTGGTGTGTGTTTCGAGGAACCGTTCAGCTAGATGACAGTGTATGCGGACAAGAGCGTTGACCAAGTGATTCGCCGGACCAGTGGACAAGCTTCCATTGATAGGCGGTCCGCTCTCAGCGATCCCATGCCGATTGCAACAACAACAGGCGATTCCGTTGTGGCAACACGGAAACAAGGAGGGGTCATCTGTTGTTAAGCCCCATTTTCAACACTATGTGTTGAACAGCGTATTCCGAAACATATGCGCATATACCAACACTGAACTCTCTCTTTGCACTGCAACAGATAACCACCTACACATCTTTACAGAGCGGGAAGGCAGCCTGTCCCCACGGTCGATCGTGAGGCATTTATACCAAACACGGTTACCTGCTCGCGCATTCACCACCATTTAACCTAGTTCCATAGATTTTCAGAACACTAGCACGAGAACAGTCGACCAGTTTCGCAGTTCTCAACACGCTCATTCTCAGATATATGTCTTAGGTTAAACTAACTTACGTCAGTGGATTTCCCCATATTTTTCTCTTATCATTGCTAGAATGCTCCCCGTGCTTCGCGTGTATGGTTTTTTCATTGCATTACATACTCACAACACCACCAGTCTTGGGGTGGTCAGTGGTCATAACATTTTGGCTTCTTAGTGTATATATTATATAGCAACAAATAAAGTATGAAGATAAAGGTAATTATTATTATAATTAAATTAGTTGCTCATTGTTGTTGTTGTGGTCTTCAGTCCTGAGACTGGTTCGATGCAGTTCTCCATGGTACTCTATCCTGTGCAAGCTTCTTCATCTCCCAGTACTTACAGCAACCTACATCCTTCTGAATCTGCTTAGTATATTCGTCTCTTGGTCTCTCTCTACCTTTTTTACCCACCACGCTGCCTTCCAACGCTAAATTTGTGATCCCTTGATGCCTCAAAACATGTCCTACCAACCAGTCCCTTCTTTTTGTCAAGTTGTGCCACAAACTTCTCTTCTTCCCAATTCTATTCAATACCTCCTCATTAGTTATGTGATCTACCCATCTAATCTTCAGCGTTCTTCTGTAGCACCACATTTCGAAAGCTTCTATTCTCTTCTTGTCCGAACTATTTATCGTCCATGTTTCACTTCCATACATGGCTACACTCCATACAAATACTTTCAGAAACGACTTCCTGACACTTAAATCTATACTCGATGTTAACAAATTTCTCTTCTTCAGAAACGCTTTCCTTGCCATTGCCAGTCTACATTTTATATCCTCTCTACTTCGACCATCATCATAGTGTTGTTATAATGTTATTTACACATGACTCATAACAAACACCAACAAAATTTTAGGGACAGTGCAGCAACCATGTCATCCGGAGTTGATCTCAGATACCCAAGTCTCATAGTTCTTCCAGTCTTCACATAGGCTGTATGTGAAGCGCTATGAAATGTAATTATACTGTACCAACAGACATTGTTTTGATCGTTTTATTAGGCAACCAGTTTCGAAGTTCCAATCCTGTCATCTTCAGGCCTGTCGCAAGAGTGACATCAACTACCACTCATGCACGTATAAGACAAGGCACCAATAATCGTTTCTGATTCTGTAGATATCTGAACTTCATGAGTGATTCTCATGATGTCCGGATGTCTACAGAACCAAGTTAGATTATTGGTGCCTTGTCTTATAAATGCACGAGTGGTACTTGATATCACTCATGCGACAGGCCTGAAGATGACATTATTGGGACGTCGAAACTGGTTGCCTAAGAAAACAATGAAAATAACGGCTGTTGGTATTGTATTATTACATTTCGTTGGCGAACTGCTGTGCCATCCTCCTGAACCCAAGATGGTGTTTATTTAGTGAAATGTCCTGGTCAGTTTTCGTGAAGAATGTGCACTACATCATTGTGCATGAAGGTTCATGACTACCTTTGTCGTATATTTCGAATCACTGACAGACCACGCCTTTTATTATGTAGGCCTAATCAGATATAAAAGTCTTTAGTTTAGTCGTACTGAGTATGAACAGCGATCTGTATTTACTTTCTTAGCAGAAGAAAAACTTCTTAGCCAAGACCGCAACAAGATAGTGTATTGTGGATAACCGGTTTCGGTAAACTATATTACCATCATCAGGTCTGTAATATAATTACAAAAGGTGCTTCAGACTGTTTAAAAACAAATTCAGATTAGCCTACGGAGGAATCAATGACAACCTACCTTAGTATAGGTTATTACAAAAATCTTGTGCCAGATCCACACAAAATCTTTCCATTAAGGCTCCAGATGCACAACAGATGACATGAATGACGTGTTGGCACGACAAAAGTAAAAGCTAAAATTAACTATGTACACAAATCGCCTCAACATTGCATCCCACGTCATGCTTACCAGGGCGCCGCAGGACTGACTGTCAACAGCAAATGCATGAGATGAACTGACAATAAGTACGACAGGCGTCGCTGCAGTGCATTGTTTCTATTATTAAAAGTCAAATACGTAATTTAAAACCAACCATGATTCGAAATATAAAAGTTCTAAAATGCTAAATAGCTTGTTGATGATTTCCTCCTGACAGAACCTAGTTAATACATCCTATACATCATATTTGCGATAAATGCATAATATCATCACAAAGGCGCAAGTACCTTCATGACAGAATAGCTAAGTAAGCGTCAACATAAATACTAAACGAAATTTTCTTAAACATTACCAAAAGAAGTTAGACTGAATGCCAAAAAGACTTTTAGGAAATTAATAAAATGCAGCGGTGTTCAACCCAAACTCTGGAGCTAGCGCAACTAATCTCAAAATTATACTATTATAGTGCAACACACCATGCTTAGAGCAGGGAAAGATTAGACGCTGTGATTGCCTATATCAAGGACACAGTTACAACGTGGCAAGCCAAGAGAAAGCGGTCAAAAATGATTGCAGCCTGCTTCTTAGACGGAGCACATGTACGTCTGTATGATCCTGAATCACAACTCTACCAAAGCTCATTCATTTAATTAAATGAATGTAAATTTCGAACTAATATATAACGATGCATAGGAATATTGTCATATAGCCAACTATCTGTCTTCGTTTATCAACCTACACGTAGGCAATGTAGTGTGCTCAGGACCCTGAATACCTCACTGGATATGCCAGAGATCAATCATAGGCTCGAATAATTAATACTAGAATACTTGGAGGTTACGCTTAATAAATCGATCTTTTACACCATTGTAGCTCGACCACGTGCATCAGCATATAATAGCATGTACTAAAGAGCTAACCACATCAAATACTCGGCAGCAAGGCAAAACTGCCTTCTACGTTTTCTAGATACCTAGCTATAAAACATATTAGCACTCATTCGACTTGTATACTGCTACGTAGCTCGAGGTCTACGTTTAAACCATAGCACCAAATACTGAAGAGTAATAGCAGAATACGAGACATCCAGCGGTCTAAACAACTGCGCCTGTTGCCTTATATCTGCACCAAAATGTATGTAGAATATGAGGAGATATTCAATAACGTTTCGATTGAACAGCAGTGCAGCTTAATGCCTACATTCCACAACATAAAGTTCGAGCTAATTCCAGGACAAACAACTTGAATCTGAAACACAATGACGACCTAGCTTGTGTATGCTATAGAGCCTTACAGTCATCTATGTAACACGTGTAATGTAGATATGTAGATACACATAAATGTAGCTCGAAATCTACGTCAAGCCAATGTCCAACAATTCTTGAACGCCTAACGGTTATAATCTGCAACCTTTCCACTTTTTAGCAACTGAATATCACCTTTATATGAATGGTAGACCACCAAAATATCGCAAGAAATCTGCCCATGAAATACAGGGTACGTTATTATTATACAGTAAACAGTGTCGGATATCCGACTGCGTAGACATTTCTCTACCTACCCAATGAACTGCGAGGGGTATTAGAGGGTATTCAACCATCTGCCATTTATACAGCACTGTAATTAGAGATTAACATTCAACAACGCTAAGTGAAAGCACTGATGATCTAACGCATTATACATGAGGCACTCTGACACTTAGCTTCAGTATACAGTCGGAAGACAATTATATACAAACACACACCAGCGTAGCTCGAGACCTACTTCCAAACCGTAACCCAAAAGGTAGTGAAGGTAAGGATCTGAATAATTTCCACATCCTATAGCTGCGTGTATGAGGATAATCCATTCCTTCATGCAAGAAGTAGTTGTACC
The DNA here is from genome assembly GCF_021461395.2 of Schistocerca americana. Taxonomy (NCBI): domain Eukaryota; kingdom Metazoa; phylum Arthropoda; class Insecta; order Orthoptera; family Acrididae; genus Schistocerca; species Schistocerca americana. The sequence goes on along the minus strand of NC_060125.1, from coordinate 308,822,896 downwards.
AGTATTTTTAAGAATCACGTGAAAACCTTTAAACAACAACGTGGTTCGAGGTCTACGTATGGCAACATAACGTTAAACGTGCAGAGATCTAAAAACTACTGGCACCTAGCATCTGTCTACATCTACATGGATACTCTGCAAATCACATTTAAGTGCCTGGCAGAGGGTTCAACGGACCACCCTCACAATTCTCTATTATTCCAATCTCTTATAGCGCGCGGAAAGAATGAACACCTATATCTTTCCGTATGAGCTCTGATTTCCCATATTTTATCTTGGTGATCATTCCTCCCTATGTAGGTCGGTGTCAACAAAATATTTTCGCATTCGGAGGAGAAAGTTGATGATTGAAATTTATTGAGAAGATTCCGTCGCAACGAAAACCGCCTTTCTTTTAATGATTTCCAGCCCAAATCCTGTATCATTTCTGTGACACTCTCTCCCATATTTCGCGATAATACAAAAAGTGCTGCCCCCTCTTTGAACTTTTTCGATGTTCTCCGTCAATCCTATCTGGTACGGATCCCACACCGCGCAGCAGTATTCTAAAAGAGGACGGACAAGCGTAGTGTAGGCAGTCTCCTTAGTAGGCCTGTTACATTTTTTTTCTGTATGCTACCAGATATTGCTATTCAGTGACATCGAAGTGGAAGCCCATAACTTCGCCTCACATTTACGTGCAAATAATGTCATCACATATAAGTCATGTACAATGCTGCGTAGCTCGATGTCTACGTTCGATGCCGTTATACCACAGGGAGCCAAACTAGCTAGAATCACTGCTATTATAATTAAACTGAGTGAAATAAGGTCAATATAGATAAATGGAATTTAATTCCAACGAATTATTTGCAGTGCCCATCTATCCAAATAAAAGTATGATGACACAAAATATAGCCCAAGACGAAGTAACAAGGTCCAAGGGGCACACAGAATTTTGTATCTGAAGGTCAAAGGGGCAAACAGAATTTTTATCTCAGGAAACAGTTGATACATAAGTATGGAAAATAAGACAGTAGCAAAATCTAATGAAAACGCTTTGAATTTATATAACATCATGAAATATTCTGAAGAAATCATAATCAGCAAAATCTAACTGATCGTTAAGAACATTTTCTCTATATCGTTTTCTGTGTCTGTATATCTGCGTGCTTTATAAAATGTATAGCTTCTTGCCTTTAGGGGCGTTGTGTAAGACCTTCAAATTGTAGTTAGTGCCAGTCATATTATGCTTGTATTCTCGAAGATGCTCTCCAAAAGCAGTTTTCCTGTGTGTACTTGTGTGCTCCCTATATCTCACGAAAAAGACCGACCAGCCTGTCCTATACAGAACATATTGCACTGCCCATACTCGAGTTTATATACTCTCGATTTATTTTATTTTTGTCATCATTATTCCCGATACAACGCCGCAATTTGAACTGTAACGTATTATTAGTTTGGAAAGCTATAGAGAGATATCGGATTTGAGAAACTATTGCTCAATATCATCACACACTTTTACCCTTTATACCACTGGCACAGATTTAGTCTTAGGGTTACGAGCATTTTTACTGTTATTGTTGCTCAGTTTCGTTTTAATTTATTGTTTAAAGACTCAACTACTTGCTCTTTATTGCCATTATTAATGGAAATTTGCTTCTGTATCCGCAGATCGTTGGCTACGCTATCAGAATCCGGAGACAATTTTAATATTCTATAAACCATGAAGTTGAAAAACGCATATTTGTAACTGGGAGGGGGGTGACAAAAGTTTGCTCTTATAATCGAATCTGTATATGTAGACTTGCGAAAAATACTAAATTTGTGCTTCCCATTACCTTTAGAAACTGTGAGATCCAGATAATTAAAACTTTTGTCTTTCTCTAACTCGACTGTAAACAGAATATTCTTGTGTAAACCATTTAGAGCCTCAATATACTCAATCACACATTTTTCATCTTCCCTTATGATATGCTTTAAGGGATTTGAAAAAGGTGTCACATATTCATATTGTTCAAAACTAGAAGAAACATTCCTATAGTTTTATGTCCAGCAACCAATACCTACTGAGATATGAGCGAGTGTGAATGGCAATACGCAGCATTTACAAAAAAAAAAAAAAAAAAAAAAAAAAAAAAAAAAAAAAAAAAAAAAAAGGTTCAAATGGCTCTGAGCACTATGGGATTTAACTACTGTCATCAGTCCCCTAGAACTTAGAACTACTTAAACCTAACTAACCTAAGGACATCATACACATCCATGCCCGAGGCAGGATTCGAACCTGCGACCGTAGCGGTCACGCGATTCCAAACTGACGCGCTTAGAACCGCACGGACACACCGGCCGGCCAGCATTTACAAATGGGACAGGACTCACAAAGGATGGCATAATAAATTAAGGTAATATACATGGAAATCCTCGAGCAATCATGGAGGTGAGACATAAGCATTGCGTAAGTATCAATTTATGGGAAAGGATTGTTGGTGACAGACTCTTGGGGCCAGACATTTAACGAAAGGTATTTAAAGCTGCTGTGTATGATCGACTTCTGCACGATGAATCACTGGCGCCATTGAGATCGTTGACCTTGAAGAAAGACAACGGCTGTGGTTTATGTAATACGGTGCAACACCTCATTTCCTACGGATTATGCAGCAGTACCTCAACATGTCATGGACGGTGGACTGGTCGCGGAAATCCTGTATCGTGACCTGCCAGTTCATCCGACCAAAGTCCGTTTGATTTCTGTCTATGAGGTCATTTAAAAGTATTAGTGCAAGCACGACCCATCAGGCGTTACAGGAGCGTCTCGCATTCCGAATAGTTCCAGGTGTATTTGAAAGAGTGTGTGATTCACGGCGAAGAACGCCTGAAGGATTGTCAGGATGCGCATTACAGTAGCCAACATAGACACTAAGACAACACTGACCACAGTGAGCAAAATGGTACTGGAACAGAGGATGACTGACTAAAGCCCGAAATACTAAATGTCTTTTTCCAAAACTGTTTCACAGAGGAAGACTGCACTGTGGTTCCTTCTCTAGATTGTCGCACAGATGACAAAATGGTAGATATCGAAATAGACGACAGAGGGATAGAGGAACAACTAAAACCGCTCAAAAAAGGAAAGGCCGCTGGACCTGATGGGATACCAGTTCGATTTTACACAGAGTACGCGAAGGAATTTGCCCCCCTCCTTGCAGCGTTGTACCGTAGGTCTCTAGAAGAGCGCAGCGTTCCAAAGGATTGGAAAAGGGTATAGGTCATCCACGTTTTTAGGAAGGGACGTCGAACAGATGTGCGGAACTATAGACCTATATCTCTAACGTCGATCAGTTGTAGAATTTTGGAACACGTATTATGTTCGAGTAAAATGACTTTTCTGGAGACTAGAAATCTACTCGGTTGGAATCAGCATGGGTTTCGAAAAAAACGGTCATGTGAAACCCAGCTCGTGCTATTCGTCCACGAGACTCAGAGGGCCAAAGACACGGGTTCCCAGGTAGATGCCGTGTTTCTTGACTTCCGCAAGGCGTTCGATACAGTTCCCCACAGTCGTTTAATGAACAAAGTAAGAGCATATGGACTATCAGACCAATTGTGTGATTGGATTGAGGAGTTCCTAGATAACAAAACGCAGCATGTCATTCTCAATGGAGAAGAGTCTTCCGAAGTAAGAGCGATTTCAGGTGTGTCACAGGGGAGTGTCATGGGACCGTTGCTGTTCACAATATACATAAATGACCTGGTGGATGACATCGGAAGTTCACTGAGGCTTTTTGCAGATGATGCTGTGGTGTATCGAGAGGTTGTAACAATGGAAAATTGTACTGAAATGCAGGAGGATCTGCTGCGAATTGACGCATGGTGCAGGGAATGGCAATTGAATCTCAATGTAGGCAAGTGTAATGTGCTGCGAATACATAGAAAGATGGATCCCTTATCATTTAGCTACAAAATAGCAGGTTAGCAACTGGGAGTAGTTAATTCCATAAATTATCTGGGAGTACGCATTAGGAGTGATTTAAAATTGAATGATCATATAAAGTTGATCGTCGGTAAAGCAGATGCCAGACTGAGATTCATTGGAAGAATCCTAAGGAAATGCAATCCGAAAACAAAGGAAGTAGGTTACAGTACGCTTGTTCGCCCACTGCTTGAATACTGCTCAGCAGTGTGGGATCCGTACCAGATAGGGTTGATAGAAGAGATAGAGAAGATCTAACGGAGAGCAGCGCGCTTCGTTACAGGATCATTTAGTAATCGCGAAAGCGTTACGGAGATGATAGGTAAACCCCAGTGGAAGACTCTGCAGGAGAGACGCTCAGTAGCTCGGTACGGCCTTTTGTTAAAGTTTCGAGAACATACCTTCACCGAGGAGTCAAGCAGTATATTGCTCCCTCCTACGTATATCTCGCAAAGAGACCATGAGGATAAAATCAGAGAGATTATAGCTCACACAGAAGCATACCGACAATCCTTCTTTCCACGAACAATACGAGACTGGAATAGAAGGGAGAACCTATAGAGGTACTCAAGGTACCCTCCGCCACACACCGTCAGGTGGCTTGGGGAGTATGGAAGTAGATGTAGATGTAGAGATGTAGATGCGTGCAGTGCCGACTACAGATTCTATTTCTACCTAACAGCCGGATAGGAACGAGAGGACAGATTAGAACATATCTGAACAGGTACTGGTTTCCTGACGTCTCATTATTGTAACTTTTCTTCTAGTTCTGACCAATACTATTTCCTGTGGGAATACGTAACACTTTTGTTTTGAAACAGTCTGTATAACCGACTTTTTGGCCGCACTGTAGCTGCCATCCTCAGGGCGCATATCAGCTTAACTGGTCAGATGGTTTTCTAGTATATCGTACTTCTAATGGTGTCACAAGTATACCGACGTCAAGTTCCTTAGACTTTTTTTTACTTCTAAAGTACCACTCGCAAATCCGACGTCGGTTGTGTTATGATGCCGTTACCAATGCATTATACTGAAGCACACACTCCCTTGCTGAATTATTTAGCGTTCTGAGGAAGGCCACTGTAACACGGCCGAATCGTCGGATGTTTCAGCATTTTAAGTATTTTATAAGGTGACGCGGAATTACATCTAGACACATTTTAATAAAGATATGTGTTGTTTATTATAGTTAATAGAATATTTCTGCCCTCATCAACTAGAAATAATTTTAAAATCTCTTATTATATTTTTATTGAAAATGAAATTACTCCAGTTGTACTTAAGATTTTATATTTACTTCGCTACTAGTTTCGAAGTTTCATCAACGCCATCTTCAGGCCCGTACACTTTGATGAAATCAGTTGTGTGTGGCTCAGTCTAGAAGTCCGCGGTGAGATCAACACGTGCTCAACATGAAGATGGCGTTGACGCAACGTCCGAACTAGTAGCGAAGTAAATATAAAATCCTAAGTACAGCTGGAGGAATTTCATTTTTAATAAAAATTATACCAGCTGTGTCCCACCTTCATCCAGTTTAAATATGGATGTACCAAGATATTATTATTATTTTACACCGATAAAACTTAAGGACGAAAGTGACGTTCGCATAATGTGTCACTGCCATAGCTCAGTGAATCTTAGACCGTACATAGGAAGATCTGTTATGAAATAGTACAGGAAGTAACTGAAAGAAGCAGCAAGACGAACAGAAACTATAATTTTATACAAAGACAATATTTACAATGAAGTCACCGCGATTTATGACTATCCACTGGAAACTAAAAAGGAGGGATATGTTTTTAACAGGGTGCGTGTTCACCACGGATGGAAAGCATGTTCTGAAACACGCTCCCATGTTGGCCACAAGTTTAATAAGGAGTTCGTGTGGTAGGATCTTCCATTCGAGCACTAGCGCGGTAGACAATTGTTATTTGGTCCTTGGTTAATGTGAATGTGGTGCAGTCTCTCCAACGCGTCCGGGCTCCACGGAATTTAAGTAAGCTACGAGCAGACCACTCGTTTCGCCGAATACTCTGCTCCTCCTCTTGCTGACTTCGATGCGGTCACGAATTGTTATGCGTAGAAATGAATCAGGACTGAATGCAGCTGTGAAAAGAGGCACACACGGAACGAATAAAGCGTCACGGTAACGTTTACTGGTGAGTGTAAAATGTCAAAATATTTTGAGGTCAGTATTCCCGCACAACATTATGTCTCTCCACACCGTAACACTTGGACCACTATAACCATTGACAATGTTCCTAGGTGCCTTACGTGTTCCCACGTCTCGCCGTATGAGGGTACGTCCAGGATTGTTGCAGAGTATGCATTTCCGTCCGTGGTGACCACGCACCCACTTGAGAACCGTGTGTCGCCTTTTTTAATGTCCAGCGGTCCCTCATGAATTACGGTGAGTCCATTTTAATTTAACCTCTATTTTATTTGAAGAAATTGTCATTTCTTCTCGTGCATATTTATTTCAGTTACCTTCTCTGCCTTTCGTAGTATCCAGGGGAACATTATGAATTGGAGTGACTCTAATTATTGTCTTTGAATGAACGTTTCATTACTTTTCCTCTCATAACACATTTATTTCCGTTATCTTCTGTAACATATCTTGCACAGTACTGTAATATACTGTAGAAGTTGTTTCTGTGTATGACTCAAGTTTCATCGAAGTACTCTGATGTCCAAAATTAAAGCAAAAAACCGCTATTTTCCCGTGTTGTGTCTAATCCATGGTATAGTCATACAAAATGTCAACAGGTGTCCCTACAATCGTGTTCTGCACGGAAGATGGCATTCCGATCAATGGACGAGCACGTCAACGATGACGTCAAGGCACCTACGAAATGGGGTAGTGTTTGTCGGGTAGTCCCACATCCTCAGTCACTGTGTAGACAGTCACAGTCGGTGCAGTACGGCACAAAGAAGACGCATATCAGACTGCGATGGAGGGCCATAAGAAGAGTGGAAGCAGGAAAATTCCAAACGGATGTGCCCCGTTGGCTAAAGGTGAATCGCACTGTTGTTTCTGGGATGTGGCGACAATTTATAGAGACCGAAAACGTATCCCGAAGACCAGAGCAGGGCCGACCAGGTGTGATTTCAAAAGGAGAGGACCGTTATCTGGGTGTAAGGGCACGACGTTACCGCTTTAGTACTGCACGGAAACTGTTATCTGTCCTCACAGCATCCACTGGACGTGTTGTATCGAGGCAAAAGGTGCACAGGAGGCTTCGGCAGAGTAGCCTTTACTGTCGGAAACCTGCTGTATGTGTACCTCTGACGCGTCTTCACAGAAGGGAATGTCTAGAGGACGGTCGAACAGTAGGCCAATGTTCTTTTCACAAATGAATCCCGATTTTGTTTGGAGAGCGATTTTCAAAGCATTTGCAAATGGAGGGAACGTGGAGCGTGATTTCGGAATCCAAACACGCGCAAAGAGATCGATATGGAGGAATGTCCTTAATGGGGTGGGCAGGGATTATGTTGACCATTCGAACACCTCTTCAGGGAATTGTACAGGTGAATCAGCAAGGTTTAACTGCAGTCAGGTACCGTGACGAGATCTTGGGACCTTATGTGCGGTTGGACGATAATGCTCAACCTCACAGATAACGGGTGATTGATGCTTTCTTCGAAACGGAAAATACTGCACGCATGGCGCAGCCAGCTCGTTCTCCCGATCTGATTCCCATAGAGCATGTCTGGAATGCGCTAGGGAGACAGTTTTCATCGCATCAGCATCCACCAACCACTCTCCAAGTCTTGCGACCAGCTCTGCAGGAAGAATGGTCGTTATTGCTTCAACATGAGACTGATGACATGCCACAGCATGCCCCGTCGTTGTCAGACTTGTATTGCAGTCAGACGTGGTAGAACCCCACGCTAAGCACAGTAACCAGTTGGCGAAATGTGTGTGCAAATCCGTTAAATTGGAAAAAACGAAGAATATTTTTGTCTACTGTTATGCATGTTGCAGTTATATATGTTCTGTGTTCTTTACATTGTTTCTACTTTAATGTGACCCTTTTACACAGTTTTGTGGCAAAATTAAAGCAATCTTGCAAAATTTCGGGCTTGTTGTTTTAATTTTGAACACCAGTGTATGTTGCTTGATAGTGACACATCATACGAAAGTTACTCTCGTCGCTACGTTCTGCGCAACAGTGTACAACGAGTTGACAAAACACGTGTTATCGCGATATGCCCTCGTACAGACGGCGATAGTATCGCGTTCCAGGGTATTAAAGGGCAGTGAATAGGCGGAGTTGTCATTTGTACTCAGGCGAGTCCCGATTTCAGTCGTTAAGAGCTGACAGTAGGGTTCGAATGTGCTGCAGACCCCACGAAGCCATGGACCCAGGTTTTCGACAAGGCCCTACGCAAGCTGGTGGTCGATCCATAATGGCGTGGGCTGTCTTTACGTGGAATACACTGGATTCTCTGGTCCATCTGACCACACCATTGACTGGAAGCGGTTATGTTCGCCTACTTGGAGATAATTTTGTGCCATTCATTGACTTCACGTTTCCAAACAAACATACCCACAATTGTTTGCGACTGGTTTGAAGAACATTTTGGACAATTCGAGCGAAAGATATGGCCTTCAGGATCGCTCGACATGAACATCATGGGACATAATCGAGAAGACAGTTGATGTACAGAATCTTGCAGCGGACGCAAACATGGACAGCTATGGACAGCATGGCTCAGTATTTCTGCAGGGGACTTCCAACGACTTGTTGAGTCCGAGCCACGTTGAGCTGCTGAACTACGGCTGGCAAAAGCAGAACTGACACGATGTCAGGACGTATCCCGCGACTTTTGTCACCTCAGTATATACCTTACGAAGTCCGACAGGTGAACGCTACAATCATTCAGCCTAAGTAAGCAGCGACATGAGTGCTGGCGAATAACAGTTGGAGCACAGCATCCCAGTAAACAGTGAGTAGTCCTGCATTCAAAGAAATTTCACATTTATTTCGCAGCTCGCAGTATGTGGCGCAACTGAGCGAGCGCTTTGTGGGCCGGGAGCCCATACGTCTGCGGCTCGCGAGTGCGGAATGCCGTAATTGAAATGTTGCTTTTGGCGGTGCGTCTCTTTCATTTCTGTGTGCAACCACACGCCCACATGCCTCGCAAGTCGCTGCTTTCCGCGCCACTGCACATAAGATATTTCCACGGGCCGCGTTGTGAGAATTTCGGTTATTAATAATTGCAGCACTACGAGACACAAAAGGCGCGGCATGCGTCCAGCTTGTATTAAAATTATAACGCCGATAGCATCAAATGAAAGTTTGCCGCGCGTTATTAATGTTCGGTTCAGAAGTCTTTTGAAGCCCGCGGCGCTCATCAAGATGTGCCTGGAAAGTGGTACAAATTGAGCGAAGCGGTCGCGAAAACGAAAACCTGGATATACGAGACTTTACGAAGGTAGAATTTTCTGGGGATGCGCGTATGTAGATTCTGCATGGTGAATCTTAGTGTTACAGTGAAGGTTACGAAGGACACGCATCCCAGTTTAATTCAACTTTTTAATGTGGTTGTTGTGGTCTTCAGCCGGCCGGTATCGCCAAGCGGTTCTGGCGCTTCAGTCTGGAACCGCGCGAGCGCTACGGTCGCAGGTTCGAATCCTGCCTCGTGCATGGATGTGTGTGATGTCCTTAGGTTAGTTAGGTTTAATTAGTGCTAAGTTCTAGGGGACTGGTGACCTGAGATGTTAAGTCCCATAGTGCTCAGAGCCATTTTTTTTTGTGGTCTTCAGTCCTGAGACTAGTTTGATGCAGCTCTCCATACTACTCTATCCTGCGCAAGTATCTTCATTTTCCAGTACCTACTGCAACCTACATCCTTCTGAATCTGCTTAGTGTATTCGTCTCTAGGTCTCCCTCTACGATTTTTACCCTCCACGCTGCCCGCCAATACTAAATTGGTGATCACTTGATGTTCTCCTGATAACGACGTCCTCTTGAGTAGTCCCCGCCCGGAGATCCAAATGGGGGACTATTTTATCTCCGGAATATTTTACCCAAGGGGACGACATCATTATTTAATCATACAGTAAAGCTGCATCCCCGCGGGAAAAATTACAGCTGCAGTCTCCCATTGCTTTCAGCCGTTCGCAGTACCAGCACAGCAAGGCAGTTTTGGTTGGTGTTACAAGGCCAGATCAGTCTATCATCCAGACTGTTGCCCCTGCAACTACTGAAAAGGCTGCTGCCCCTCTTCCGGAACCACACGTTTGTGTGGCCTCTCAGCAGATACCCCTCTGTTGTGGTTGCACATACAGTACGACTATCTGTATCGTTGAGGCACGCAAGCCTGCCCACCTACGGAAAGGTCAATGGTTCAATGGGGGGGGGGGGGGAACTTTTTATTACGAAAAAATATTTCCCATCAAGGTCCCCTATCAGTCAGGATTCATAAAAGACACAGAGTAGACGCAAAGAAGACTGGTGCATCTAATAATGGGATCGTTTCCTTAGGTCAAGGACGCTTGAGATATGAATTTCTAGTAGCAGGCGCCCCAGATGAAGCTTTACGCATCATGCAGAAATTTACTGACAGAATTCCGACAGCGTACGTTTCCAGCAACAAATTTATTTGCTGCCACGTAAATCACACGGGACGGGAAAAATCAGCTAATATCGGTTTCATACTGAGGCTCATCGAAGATCGTTCATTCGTCTAGCCCGCGAAACTGGAACATCAGAGGAAGAAAATGGTGGTGATGCACTCACTATGGATATAAACTGCACTGCACAATAAAGGATAACTTTTTCGAAACTCCCGTTGCGATGGGCAAGTTCGAAATGTGGCTCAAAGGTGCCTGAAACCTTCCTCTGTAATAGGGAACAAGCGTGGCGCCCCATGACGTCATTCCCGGGTGCGACGACGCTTCAAACGGCAAGCTGTTGACACAGCGGCGAAAAGGCCACAGCTCAGACGTTCCTGCGAGGTGTAAGGTGGGTTAATAATGTAAAATTGACACTAAATTTCACCACAAATCTGTGTTAGTGGCACCGTGGACGTGTCAAACAATCGGAAAGTCGTCACATCCCCTTGTACCCCCAATTCACTCCTTCTTTTGAGACCTCTGCAATGGAAGTCAGAACCGCGACATCCAGCTCTGAAATCTCGTATTTTATCAAGGGCGGCACAGGGAAACATTTGCTACGCACCACGGCTCAGAATCGGAAGACTTGTTTTTATTCAATTATGTAAGTTGCTTCGCTATTCCGAGGATACCTACTTCTAAGTTACTCATGTTGGCAGTTGTTCTTGATTCGAATTCTGAAATATTTACTTCGTCTTCTTTGAAATGTGTGTGAATTCCTAAGGGGCCAAACTGTTGAGCTCATCGGTCCCCAGACTTACACACTACTTAAACTAACTTATACTAAGAACGACACACACACTCATGCCCGAGGGAGGACTCGAACCTCGAGCGGGTGAGGCCGCGCAATCCATGACTTCTTTGGTGAAGAAATTTCTGAAGTCTGCGTTTAGTAACACATCTTTAGCAGCACTGTTATCGATAGTACTTCCATTGCTATCGCACATAAATGTCATTGATTGAGTCTTGCTGATAGCATACATATTGTCACGTAGAGGAAGGTGTAAGTAGATGAATGACGAACACGAGATTCACTTAACGAAGGATTATTCAACACTTGTACATACAAGAGCGCGGAGCGAACTGCCTCCGGCCAGAACACCTACGGCATATATACAGCTACAGAACATTCCAGTATAATGATTCTTGCCATTTGTGAATACTTCTAGAATATACTCGAACCGAATTTAGAAATTAAAATGTTTCAGGTTGAACTCACGACCCTCCATGCAACAATATACTATCATAACCAGTACACTATTGCAACTGCGCTACTGGGCTTCTTCTGTGACAATTTGACCAGAATATCTTTGCCTTATCTGCTAGGTTTAGAAACAAAACTTCGTTGTGGAAGCTATTATAAGCATCTCGCATCGAAGTCCGTGCTTAATTACGAGCTTCTGTAAAAGATCTTCAGTCTTGGAGAGTTTGCCTTCGATTAAATTTTGCATGTTTTTTTCCTTTGTTTCTACAACAATGTTTTGACATATTTGGTGTACCTAGGGGGATCATCTCAGTCGTTTATTAATTTATTTGATATAAATCTTTCAATTAGTGTAGATACTGAATTCAAGCCACATAAGGTCTACATTTACATTGTTAATTTGAAAGGCGCGGAGATTGTCTCTCATCAATCCATCAAACAAATTTTTATCCGCTTTTCGAATAGGTACAGTTTTCATTTTTTTTTTTGGAGGATTTGGGAGTTACGGCATTCAGTCTCAGTACGGCAGCCCTGTGTTCACTGATCCCTTCGTCCGTTTTGTAGCTCCTTGTTAGCTCAGGATTATGTGTTGCCAAGTGCTGAAGTGTACTCTCTCAACTGTTTACTGTTCGGGTGAGCTCATGAACTAACTGCTCGAAATAATTTTCGGAGAATACGTTTAGCACAATTTCGGACGTTGTTTTATTCGTACTTCCGGATCTAAACATGTAGTCTCGCCAACACAGCAAGGGTAAATTGAAGTCACCACCAACATTATACCATAATTGTATGAATCGGATGCGTATTTGAAACTAGACTCGAGTTTTCTTTGAAAATTTCAGCAATTTTATCGTCTGAGTTGGGAGGTGAGTAGAAGGATCCTTATTCGACGAAATCTGAACGTGATCCAAAGCAGCAAAGGGTGCTTACGCTTTACCAACCTACCTGTTTTGCGCCCTCTTGTATCGTGAGAGAGGTGTTCAACATTGACACAAGCATAACTAAAACGGCAAACATTCCTTCTAAGACCCCCCCCCAGTTGGACAACATTCTAGGTACCACCCACTTGGTTTTGCTGAGCGCAAGAAAGATGTGGTTTGATCGACACCCTGTATGCTACTCCCTATGGCCTTTTCGTGTCGGTTTTGAACAACGTTTTGGGTGGCGTGTGATTCGTCCACCGTGGCTTCGGACAGAATTGTGGCGAAATTTGGTGACAATGCGGCATTATTCACGTTTCTCGAGTGCTTAAAAAAGTCTTACGTGTGTGCAAATACATAGCAATTTGAAGTTAACTACTACAAATTACAAAAAATATTATATTTTGTTAATTTTTTATTATATTTGCCAATAAATTTTAGTAGCACTCATTTTCACATTCTCTGACCAACTTATGACCCCACTGCCTATCTGTATACGCGCACGCACACGCACACGCACACGCACACGCACGCACACTCACTCACACACACATACACACACACACACATTCATAAGTGCAAATTCTGTGGCAGCAATCAGAAAATCCGAAACAAGAAATCCACCCTTCTTATCATAGGAATAATTTCGTGTGAAGAATTAACAGCCGCGCGGGATTAGCCGAGCGGTCTCAGGCGCTGCAGTCACAGACTCTGCGGCTGCTCCCGGCGGAGGTTCGAGTCCTCCCTCGGGCATGGGTTTGTGTGTTTGCACTTATGATAATTTAGGTTAAGTAGTGTGTAAGCTTAGGGACTGATGACCTTAGCAGTTAAGTCCCATAAGATTTCACACACATATGAACATTTTTGGATTAACACTTTCCTTGAGATTTTTTTGTAAGAATGATTTGTACTTTGCGTGTGAGTGAGCTAGGTAGAACAAAAAAAAACTTTGCTTTCCTACACCGTTAGTGTAGCGGATTCATTCTTAATGTACAGAATAAATTTATTAAACAAATTTACGAGAGGCGCTAGACTGATTGTTCGGTTGTTCATGAGCTTTTGGAACTTGAAAGTCAGTGGCTTTGTGCGGTCACACTGCCACGTGGTCAACGGTAGAGTCAGATCCTCTTATTTATCAGTCTACGGTAAATGCAACTTCAGTGCGTGAGTGTTAAGCGAAATCTGTTCCAAATTTCTATTGAATTATTCCTTTGGTAATCGATGCTTTTTGACTGTGGGAATCTGGGCTTCGCAACCAAGTGTGGGCAGAATAAAGTGTAGTACATTTTCTAATCAGCCAGTGGAGTGATGTGGGTCAGTAGTGGTGAATAATTATTTGCATAGCCACATTCTGTCCGCAGTTCAAGAATTGTGTAGTTTAAGGACTTTCGCAGTTTGTGGAACTTGAGAGCATTTAATTCGTCCTTTCATTAATTTCTCGACATGTGCTCACGCTTTTAGCATTCGTGAATATTTTATACGCTCTACTATATTTCTGTAAATTCTAGCGTTTTGCGTCTTTTGCCACCATATGTTGATTAGCCCACGTCATATCTCACATCTCTAGGCAAGGTACTCTCTACCGTGTACCCAGTGGGTTTTGCGGTAGTTTTGGTACAAATAATGCTGTGTTTATTTCGGTTTTTTGTGGTCTTGGTTATACCAACTACGCTATGCCGTTGTTCTGATTTGGTGCACCGATGATTTTAAGTACAAGACCACACCAATTTTTTTGAATGCTGTTGTTTTGTCTGTGCTTGTTCCACGTTCAACCAAATTGTTTAATAAGGCTTTCGGACCGTATGTTGAAAAGCAATTCATGATTCCATTTTCGCATGGCAGTCTCTTGAACACGAGCACCCTGAGAAGCAATATCACGAACTGATAAACCACTACCTCGGTAGAACAATTTCTTGTGACTGTCGATATCCGATGGACACTGATAAACATTTCTTCTTCTTGCATCAGCTATGATACACATCTGTTACAAATGGGATCACTTCCTTCCCGTTACGCATCGAACTATACTCAAAGCCCACTCGCTCCTAGCGTCTGATAATCATTTAAAAAGAACACGTAACGGATAACTATCTTTTACATTCAAGATGTTAACCAAGGAGACAGAATAGGATGCCTAAAGTCATCAATGAGGTTTTCTACTCACTCTTTCGCAAATACACTAATATGGAGGATGGAATTCTATTCCGTACAAAACAGATATTGTATTTAGCAAATAATTTTAATGCATTGTGAATATGTAAAATCTCAGTTAAGCTATTGTGATGTTCTTGAAAATAAAGTTGAATATACGCATATGGCACACGAAATGTGTCCCCATTTGTTTCATACATGATTTATGAGTCGCACTAGATATCCCGTTGAGCATCTAAACAGCGGTAACAATGGAACTTAGAGAAACAAATGAGTTACGAAATGACGCGTAATTCACGATACCGTCGCTAGGAGACTAGTGCTTGCAACATGACCGACAATGGACGACTAACAACGCAACACCGATCCACGGCTGTGGTACCTTCTCAGGGAACGAAAATTCCTGCTGCTACTCAAAGGCGATTTCGACAAAAATTTAACCACTGCGGGCCCCTTGCAAGAGAACTATTCATAGTCTGTATGATCAGTTTGTACGGCAAGGATCAATATTGGAAGCAAAGCGACCTTGGCCGATAAAAATTTAGAACGGGGCCAGTTGTGTACTTACATGTTTCATGCAGGAGTGTTGTCAGTGATTGCCGTGATGTGTTATGGGAACAGAAGAAGATGTGTCAGCTGTTTGTGCTATGAAACCAATGAGAGGGCAACAGCCAGATGACATGTTTCGAAGTAATACATTTGAAAGAAACAATGAAACATTGCGGTAAACGAGTATTACAAATTTAAGAGCTGCTTGTGTGAATCAGGGCTATTTAAAATTTGTTAGTGGCACCAACCTCAGGACAGCGCCGTAACGCAAGGTATACTGGAAAAACCAATAAAACGTCTTTGAAAATAGAAATTGTAAACTGGCAATAAATTGCTAGAAGCAGTTTAAAATGTCCTACTAGCCACAAAACTCTGTCATTCCTAACGTACTGACAAGAAGACAATGAAATAGATGTTTGAAAGGAAATGTCGGAAGTAACTGCCGCTCATTACACACGCAACATTTTATGCTGTGCTACTTGAACACAACCTAAGCACAACGTGTAATTCATGTGATGTTAGAAAACAGTAGTGAAATATTCGTCTCAAGTATGGTTATTACCATAACTGATGGATGTTTATCTGTCAAAAATTAATGTATCCTACTAGGTTCCTACTAAGCACAACCTATTAATTCGTAACATGTTCGGAAAGTTGGAATGAAATACTTGTGACGACGAATATTATTAATGTAATTCCCTTGTGTACTTTCAATAAGGAATTTAAGCTTCATTACTGAAGCCCAACGTCAGTAAAACGTTGTAATTCGTGACACGTTCGAAAGAGAAGCAATGAAATTTTTCTTAAGAGTAGTGTTATAAATGCAATTTCTGTTAGTGAAACTGTAAAACACGAACGTGACCTAGTGCTGCAGATCAGCCCGTCACACAACAAAATGTTTTTGCTTCCACATTCGTTGGCTTCGCCTGCACGTAACCAAACTGTTGCCTTCTAACCTAACCTAGACTTCGGGCTAAGCTACAGATTAGTCTCTTATCACAAGCAGTTTTTCTTAGCTTTCACTGTCGTCGGCTTTGCGAAATCATAAGCACGCTTTCGCATCCAACAACCTCGCAGATACTTACGTTAATCGCGAAAAATAGTGAAGTAATTTTGGCAAGCATATTATAAATATAACTACTGGTCGTATTAGGAATAACAGTTACCAGTAAAAAGAAAGCTAAAATGGAACTGCAACAAATTTTATTCGTTTGCGTTGCAGACTAATGCAGCAGCCCTCAAAAAACCAAGAAACAACTGTGGCTTATGTCAATTCTGCTTCCCTCGCACATATCCTAATAGGGAGCTGTCAAAGAAATTCTTGCACTGTCTTTTGCCGTGGAGGGACCGTTTAATGGCAACCCGCATGCCCTCTATTGCATTTGTATGGTCACTTGTCACGAAATCTTTCAAAGTCAGTTTGTGAATCACTAAACTGTGTTGTAAACCTCCGTTTTTCAAACATTTTTGTGTCGAGAAAGAGTCTGAATTAACGGTGGTCCCCGGCATAATATTCTCTTAAATAAGTTTTAAAATAACTGCGCTTGAGAGTTTTGGCACAACAGGAGAGAAACTCTTATACGTATGTACTAAAGGAAGAAGTAAAGGTGGAAGGTAAGGATGCTGAGTTGGAAAACACATTTATGTAAAATGGGACAGATGGTCCACCGAAGAGAGTGCAAACAGGAAATGAAAGATAATGAGACAAAGCCTTAATGAATCCGCAGAAGAAGTTGTAGGGATGAGGAAGTTCGAAAGTATAAGGAACTAATGGGTAACAAAGACAATGATGGGTAAGATGGAAGAAAGAAGGACATGGAAGACAGGAGGAAATGAAAAAGGATAAACAACGTTCAGAAAGCTGAATAACTAATTACGGATAGAAACAGAACAGGAAAGGAAAACTTGGATGAAAGAGAGATTTAACGAAACAGAGAAATATGAAATTATGTATGGATTAGCTGCTGGTCTAGTCTTTGAAGCAAAGAAAAGCAGGACAAGTATAGGAATAGAAAGAAGTGATGGTAGTACGGTTCACAAATCGGGGGAACTGTTGGGAAAGTGGCAAGAGTATGTAGAATGCCAATATGAGGCTGATCGAAAACTAGAAGGTATTGAATTAGAAGAGGAGAGTTATAAAAGAGGACAAAAGATGCTTCATCTTGGACGGAGAAGTAGAAAGGGCTTTAAGAGAGATAAAGAGTAATGAAGCAAGTGGAATTGATGTAAAATACATGTACACATGGGAAATGAGGCGACAGAGGAAAGCACAACTGGAAGGGCAGTTAGCCAAAGCTGCTATTTCTTGCCAGCACTGTTTGAGGTATATTTGCAGCATATTATTCATAAATGTTTAAAACAAAACACAGGTGTGCGGATTGGTGGTAGGAGGATAGAATGTTTTCGATCTGCAGATGTTTTCATTGTCTCGGAAAATGCGTTTGACAGAGTACAGTGGAATAAATTAATGGACATTTTAAGGAAGAATGGTGTCAACTGGAGGGTCAGAAGACCATGACCACCACCTCCAGCAGCTCGGACCTAGCTGCCGGAGTCAGCGGTCATGTATGCGTGAGGTTTGATTGCTTGTGTGAATAAATGATGTGTGTTTCTATTTCTTTTTCAGACCAAGGCTAAGGTCGAAATCTTATGCGGAAGGATGTTTTAACTGTGCCTGTCTGCAACTTAACATGTCATCTTTACGGTAAGTAGCGATCTGTCTTTTCCTGCATTATTGATGAAGTTAGGACAGGAAGATATAGAACAAATTAGTGATTTCATATATTTGGGAAATATTATTATGGACGGCATGAGGTGCAATAAGGAGGTCAAAACACGTATAGGAATTGCTAAAGAGGCATTTAATAAGGAGGCTTCCCCATGCGGGCGCATGGACGGGGACTTGAGGAAGAGATCGGCGAAGTACGTCATATAGAACGTGTCATTATACGATACATGGACACTGACAAGAAAGGAAGAAAGACGAATTGAATCATATGAATTGTGGATTTGGAGAAGGATGGCACGCATAAAATGGGTAGGCAAAGTGAGAAATGAGGAGGTGCTGAGAAGAGAGGGGAAGAGAGAGAAATTTTGAAGGTAATCAGGAAGAGAAAACACAGCTGGCTTGGAAACTGGGTTCTTTACAGATGGATGTTATGAAAGGAATGGTGAATGGAAGAGGAAGAAGAGGACGCAGAAGCTAGGAAATGGTGGATAATATGAGGATAGAAAACAATTAGAGAAGTCGAAGAGGGTAGAAAATGCCAGGTCTGCACGGAGAGCTACATGTGAAGACCTGGCCTGTCGGCCGAACACTGATGATGATGATGATGATGATGACGATGACGATGACGATGACGAAGATGATTTATGTCGCTGGATAGCACCACACACCCACGTTCCAGTTGTTTGTTCCCTCCCCTAAATTTCTTCCCGAACAAGTTCAAAATTAGTACTCCAATTTGAGTCTAAAAATGTACGGGTTTACAAGTGCAAATAAAATTTATATCTCGAGAACTAGATTTGGCGAAGCAACCTGTAGTGGACTGACGACCAGTTTGTAGAGAATTTTGCGTGGAATTCTGCCTAAGACAGAACAACAAACTTGATGTTGACGGACAGAATGTCGAGATAGAGGAATGTGATGTGTTTATTCAAAAAGAAACCGGTGACACATTTCGTGCGCGGCCCAGTAAATGCACCCTGTGTGCCATTAGCCGAGCCCATCACACAATACTTCCAGGCTGTATTGGAATATTGTTAGAGGGTGTGTTTGATATCCTGCCTCAGCTGATCAAAGATGATGATGCATTCAGCAATCGATCGCTTGGTACAGAATAATGTCTTTGCAGTATGCTTGCGATCCATAACATGCGGAAGAAAGGATAGTTCCTAACATTGTCATTGTGCCAAGTGCGAGAATTATTGCACAATCAGTTTAACAGCTCATGCTGACAAGAATAATGTACAGAAGAATGGAAAAGAATATTGAAAATTGAGGACCTGCTAGACGACGGTGAGATCTATCATAAAGAAATAGATCTGGAGACGGATCAAGATCTGCGAAAGCCTAGGTTATCAATACTTTATCGAAACTGTGGCAGGAAATATAATAGAAGTATGTAAATAGACATTCGTCAGAGTTTTGGGTATTACGAAACACAGAGTTCAAGGTATTTTTACAAGGTGTTTTTACAAGATCTAAGAAAAATAGATCTCTATTCCCCGTTGGAACTGCAACGCAGTAGGATAGAAAATTGAGAGGAATGGGAAGAGGAAGAAAGCCAACGTGCACTCCATGTGCATAGCAGGTGGAGACATTCCAGACGTGGAATGGGTCCTCCCGGATGCCATGAAGAGCATAGGGTGTAGCCAACTGCAAGTGGTGGCTCACGGACTGGAGACGGAACAAGACCACTAAAGGCGTAAATTAACAACAATTTATTGAAACGGTAGCAAGAAAGAAGCACAGGGAAAAATCGGAAAGTTTGATACGTAACAAAAAATACACCTTTTACCTACTTTTCCACACAATACGCTCTGTTCGTAGACGTTCACTTGCTTTAAGTATAGTCATCTGTGCACTGCTAATTTCATTTCCGCATCCGATTCATATCTTTCACCGCCAAGGAATTTCTTCATGAGACCAAACTGATGAAAGTCCGACGGTGCAAGTTCAGGACTGCATGGTGAATGCTGGAGCACCCACCCACTCCATCCAAGTTTGGCGGTATTCTCACAAACAGGAGCAGCAACATGGGGTGGTTGCTTGTCAGGTTCTTAGGCAACCACTGAGCTCTGACTTTCTGTTGAACTGCTGCAAAGAGTTAGGAGTTGCTGCTTTGAAGACAAAGACACTTTGGGGCTTGTGGCAGATGTGGGCTTAGGCCAGAACATAGGTACAACGTTATTGACAATGTGCTTTGCTTGGCTACAAAGAAAAAAGTTTCGATCAAAAAAATTAAACTTATTTTGATACTCGTAATTCCACTCATAAAAATTATAGATGAACTATTTATATACAAGTCGGGGCTGGTGGTCTATCGGTTGAGCGTGTGGCTCGAAACCGACAGAGCACGTGACAGAATTTCGGCCGGATCACAGATGTTTTTTCCTCCTCGTTTTAACGTAGACTTCACCTCTCAACTACCTGAGGAGTCACCAGAAATAATACATGGTTCGGATTCCACGTTAAACTTTAGGTTTCCCCCGATGGATGACTGGAGTACGTTATTCACTGCTATTAACAAAAATTAGTAGAGCCCTTTAAGGGTTTACAATTCACTTAATATTTATTGTTGCAACAGTGCATAGGGAGTACATCAAATGATTACATTTACAGATTAATAGCAGAAGCGGTTCTGAGTTACCAGGTATCGACCCATGCTGAAACATACGTATTGCTACGTGGTGTAGCCTCCACTGGCCGCCATGCAGCGCTGACTTTAGCATCCGTCGATAGAGCAAATGGCGAATACTGTCCTGGAGTACATTATGCCACTCATGCTCGACTTATCAGGTGGTTCCGTTAGAGTTGTTGGAGGCCGAGTTGCATGAGTCATTTCTCGTTCCGTCATAACCCACACGTGCTCGACTGGAGACAACTCTGGAGATTGTGCTGGACAGGAAAGTTGCTGCACGTCTCGCCGTGCACTTTGAGTTTCACGGGTAGAGTGTGGGCGGGCATTATAGTATTGGAATGACACATCACCTTGCTGTTGCAAGAACGGCATTATAACGGATGTGACAACATTCTGCACACAGCGAGCGCTGGTTAACGTCCCTGACAGAAACACCAAAGGTGAACGAGAGTTGTAGCTTATCGGAGCCCAGACCATAAGGCCTGGGGTGGGGTCAGTGTGTCACGGAGGAATGCACTGTACGAGACAGCACTCACCAAGTCTACATCAAACGACCATCACCTGCGTGCAGGCCGAATCTGCTTTCATCGCTGAAGACCAGACCCACCATTCCATCTTCCAAGTGATCCTCTGACGGTGCCAGTCGAACCGTGCAGGTCGATGCTGTGGGGTGAGTGAGAGAGTGGCTACAGGTGTGTCTGCTCGTAGTCCCACTGCTAATAACCGGTTCGCTACAGTTACCTCTGTTGCGGTAGCTGAATGATCTGCCACTGCTGCCCTTAGAATACTACGAACCTGGCGGAAGTGTGTGCTACGTGGACGTCCAGAACCTCTTCTACGGGTATGAGAATGTTCACGTGAGCACTGATCACAGCATCGTTGCGCAACTGATGCAGCACGTTCAATTTGTGTGGCGTTTCTCCGAAAGGACCATCCCGCCATTCGGAAGGCCACAATCTGACCCGTTTCAAACTGGCTCAGTTGGCTGTAGAAACACGAGTCTGTCTCCGTGGCATTGTTGCCTGCTTGCTTCACACGTTTGAACCTCACTGAGCCTTCTGGCTGTGAGCATTCTCTACTAAATGGTAGGCACATATGGCGCCCTGGTAGACATGGCATTAAGCTATCCGTTGGCAGACGTCCTTAAAACCATAATTAGTACATCTGTCCATCCTCCAAGTGTCATATACCACCACTGGATCAAAATTGACGCCTTCTTTCCGCGAGTAATAATAATAATGATAGTAATAATAATAATAATAATAACTGTTATTATTATTATTATTTATATACAATAATTACGTTTTGTAGGGAACTCTTAAGAGTGCGAGTCCTGCTCGCACTCGTCCCGTTTTTTGTTCTTACGTTCAATGCTTTTGCGGTTCATCCAGTCTTTGTTTTTACTCTCCAAAAACCTGCCGGCTCAGTGATTTCTTTATTAATATGTGATATTTTCTTTTCGATGAGATTTTTACACTTTTTTTAAAACTTAATGCAGATAATTTTCTGGCCTAGTTTCAAACTTACTAATTTCCTCTCTTCTTTCCTTGCTGTACATTATTCGCAAAATTAGTCAAACACTAAAATGACATACTCAGTATGAAGATGGTTTAGATTATGTGTCGGTTTAGATTACGTTGCATTAGCAGGTATCTGGAGCCTGCGATTTGGTTTTGGTACTTTGGGGTTTTCTTGATTATGAACAAAATATTTTAAAAACGGGAAGAATGGCACATATACATAAATGCCTAGAGATTATAACGTAAAAATTCGAGCAATTCGCTGCTGTTATTTATTATCTACATTTCGCATCAACTGGATCTTACGTGCGTATCTCGGAAACGGATAAAATTAGCAAGAGATTTTTCAAGGTTGTTCGACGTCAGGATCTTACTAATATATCTTAAAAATTTCAGCCGTTTGCTGTGCTTGGCCGTCTTGGAATCCACGGCTCGGTTTTAAGATGAAAAGTGTAAAAAACTCTTTTTGTGGATTTTGAGAGGAAAAGTGTACCCATTACTTGTGATTCAATAAGCCTCTTAAGGTACATGCAAAAAGAACAAACTGATTTGCTCCATTTACCTAAGAAGGAGGAAGAGTGGAATATTCATATTTGGACCCTGTATTGTAGGATAGTGACATTTCTGTTGGGTATACAAATCGTCCCTCGTCCAAGTGCAATACAAAACACTTGATCCTACCTTCCTACCACCAACTGAACCCCAAGTATGATCCCTTGAAGAATTCCGTTTTTAGGCGCGGCGCTTTGGAACACATTAAGTAGCGTATGCTGTCGCATGTGCGCCGATACTCTAACAGTTAATCGATGTCATACCGTTGCATGGTCAGACGATGGGATTCACTGTTGTTAACTTATACCGACGAATGCCACTACACAAAACACAAAAGCTTTTGTCGAATCACGTTGACGGTTCCAGCTTATGTCTTTCAATTAATTATTACGCACAATCATTTTATTCATGATCTGATGTACTAAGTTTGAAAACAGTGCGTTACACAGCTTAAGTTCTACTTTAAGTTACTCACCCCCACCCGCCCTAAACACACACTCAAACTTACATATTCTTAACGGTATACTATTATTCTTGCTGCACATTCTCGATGCTTGTCGACTTCTGAAGCAGGCTTAGTCAAATTTTCACAAAAGCACTAAATCGTGGAGCGAATTGGAGGGTCATGCATATATCGTCCCGAAAACCTTAAACTGGCTGAAAGTCGTTCCAACTGCTCATTCTGCTTGAGAGTTTATCTGTAGGTCGTAAGATACTTTTATTTATTGTAAAAGAACATATAATGAAGGCATTCATGACCTTTGTTGCTGGTGAAGACATTTTGTTCCTGACGTTTCGCCCAGAAGTGAAATACTGATAATGGTGTGTGTACATAAGGATTTTATGTCGTGTGAATTAGAACTAGGAAATTGTGAGTGTATGTAGCTATTAAACCAACAGCACGACAAACACACTTCTCAGTTTTCCGTCCGAATAGGTTTCAAACGATGTATTTCTCTGAACCGGAATTTGGTGGAGACTACGCTACACCGATGCGTTACCTTTATTATAATGTAGACGACTATAATGTCAAAAATGTTATACACCATATTTTATTGTTACCTTATTTTCTGCGGCACGTTACAAGTGGCGGTGTCGGAAAACAAAATTTCTATATTTGTCAGTAAAAGCGGGAGGGCATTTCTGGCCAAGAGAAGTCTACTAGTATCAAACATAGGCCTTAATTTGAGGAAGGAATTTCTGAGAGTATACGTTTCGAGCACAGCATTGTATAATAGTGAAACATGGACTGCAAGAAAACCGAAACAAAAGAGAATCAGAGTATTTGAGATGTGGTGTTACAGACGAATGTTGAAAATTCGGTGGACTGATAAGTTAAGGAATGATGAGGTTCTGCGCAGAATCGGAGAGGAAAGGAATACGTGGAATCACTGACTGGGAGAAGAAGCAGGATGACAGGACATGTGATAAGACATCAGGGAGTGACTTCCATGGTACTTGAGAGAGCCGTAGAGAGGAAGAACTGTAGAGAAAGACAGAGATTCGAATACATCCAAGAAATAATTGAGGACGTTGATTCCAACAAGTGCTACTCTGAGATGAAGAGGTTTGGCACAGGACAGGAACTCGTGGCGGGCCGTATGAAAGCAGTCAGAAAACTGACGACTCAAAAAAAAAAAAAAAAAAAAAAATGCGGGAAGGTGGGGTGGAGGGTATTGAGGTAATGGAGGGATCACTTAGACACGTGTCCTGCTTTAGCTGACACGCTGGAACTGATACGGACACACCCCTATGCTTCAAATTCTCCACCTCTGTCGGCCATGCCTTACAACCATCACAGCTGCAATTCTTTTTTGTACGGAATACGGGTCTTCTTCTACAAAGCGGAGTTACTAACTGGCGTTTTATGGGGATCCCTCACTAATGGCAACTATTACGCTGTCGCGGGCAAATAAAACATTAATCTTAAATTTCATTACCTAAATAGTTTGTGCATTTCTGAACTTTTCTATTTGTTGTAATAAAATGTCGTACGTACACTTCTTAGCGACTTAGATATCAGAAACTGGTATTTCTAAACTTCTGTAAGCATTTTGTATTAATTTTATATTTATTTTTTCTAGAATGATAAGAACTGTTGTTTGATTTTATTCGTACTGGATGAGAGGTCGTGGTTGTGAATGTCAATGTTAAAAAATACATCAGCTCAACCACTTGTTTACACTATAAGCAAGTGGTTGAGCCGATATATTTTTTTAACATTTAAAATTGTTAATCTCATACTAAATTCGCATATCTTCAAAGTAGGAGATGAATTTGCGTCTTTTATTCTTGATGTTTAACTAATCGGTGAAAGTTGTGTTTACATGAATATCTGAAAAACCTAATTTGGTCTTTCTTCTTTCTCGAATATCTTCGTTAATTTCAAATTGTAAGTTTTTATTCCTGCCTGTGTACTGAACAGCAAAATAATGACAAAATTATTACAATTCTCCGTTTTATGTTACGTATGAAAAACTGATACAATAATAGATAGTTTTCCTGTCCCATATCTTTCTCTTGAGCCCAAGTCGATAAGTAGCTTTAAAATTTACCACGAAGTACTTTCAATTATTGCTCTATTTACTCCGATACTTGGATTTTTCGATATTTTTTTTGTCTTCTTTAGAACTCGTTCTATTTTAGATAGGTGTCGTTTGGGTATTAATCGATTGTAGCTGTTCCTAGTGAGCGAGAATTATTGTTGTAAACTGTATCGCAGGGTTAGGTTATCATCTTTGGATGGGCGTAGGCGATGTGACAGATAGTGTTTAGCTGTGTTAAAGTAAGGAAGCAATTGTAATGTTATGTTTCAAATGTAAAGTCTCAATTTATCGATTTGTTTTATTGAGTAGATTATGTAATGGTAACTGATCTGAGAAGGACGAAGTATAATGGAAACTTGTCTTTCTGTGAAGAGGAATTATAAGTTAATTTTTTTAAGTCACACTTTTATTATTACAGCGCCATTTTTCAGCTACCTTTCTCTCACAATTTTTAACTGATCATGGTTTTTTCAAAAGTAGAGAAGGAACCAAGTGTGTTCCGAAAATATTTCGATTTGCAACTAACAGACAAATCATTCCACCTCACGAGTGTCTCTGTGTAGATACAGTAATTTGTAGGTTTAGCATAGCAGCGCGCAAGACAGGGCAGTACTGCAGAGCGTTATCCAGATTTCCGCATAATAGAGGTAAGGAGCAAATATTTTCATGTTTCTTTTTATTCAGTCATTGGCAACTTATGTCATTCGTAGACAATTAGTTCTGTAATCCGTGATCAGTTTTGCAAAACTAATTATCGTATGTTTTATGTCAAAACTCATTAGTCAGGCAGTTTATACTGTTCACAATGCGTGCAGTCAGACTATTCACTTTACCAGTATTAAAGGCTTCCCTTCTAATTACGACACTTCAATTTGTAAATCATTATTACTCCTGCACAGATCTTATTATTCAAAGCAGAGTGCATCAGTCATATTTTTATTATGTAAAGGAAACCTTCATTTTATTTCAATAAAACCTACTGTTCTTTTTTGTTAGTGCTGTCTTGGGAGGTTTGTTGTACACAGGTGTGTCCTTCTCTTGTCTATAATGTTTGCAAAAGTAATTTAGCCATTTACACGTGCAAAACGTAGTAATCGGTTCATTTTATGGAAAAAGGTATATTATTATGTAAGCCATTTCCGCCCGTAGATTCGATGCTCTCCGAATGCTCTTCAACGGAGAAACAGATCTGGTTTTCCGTTGGTCGATTGAGAAGTGCTCTCCAGTTGAGTAATTGCAAGACGGCGAGTTCGAACTGTTTTCCGGTTCAAATAATCCGCAGGAAGCCCTTCTTATCCCTCGTCTCGAGCAAAACTTTTGCACTAAAAACAGATTACTTGTTTAAGAGAGGGAATTCTTCAGCTGGCTCAAATTTACCGAAAAAATCTATTAAGTGGCGGGCGCTAATCGCGAACTTTCTCCAAGTCTATTCATACTCCCCAGGAATTCTGCCAGCGCCGAGCAGTCAAATTACAGCAAACCCACAAAGAAAACTTCGCCCGTTGGAGAGCGGAGAAGGCGAAACTGCTGCAGTGATGGAACCCCATGCTTGCTCGTCGTTATTATCCCGGCTGCAGAACCTCTGCGAAGCAATGCAGGTCGCGTCAGCGGGTCGTGATTCTGTTGTACCACAGGCGAAGTGGATCACTTCTTTGCTCTAAAAATTACAATTCTGCACCGTGTACATCTACGTCATACCCCGTAAGCCACCTCATGGTGCGTGGTACCGCTAACTGTGATTGTCAGTAAGGTTCTGTATTGTCGGTATCTCTCATTTTCTCGTCGTCGTCATTAAGCGACATGTATGCAGGAGACAGTAATATGTTGTCAGACTCTCTCCGGAAAGTGCTCTCTCGAAATATCAGTAGCGAACCTCTCCGTGATGGTCAACACCTTTCTTGTAATGTCTGCGAGTGATGTTTGTTGTGCGTCTCGATAACGCTCTCGCTCCGTCTAAGTGTCCTGTGGCGAAACGCGCCGCTATTCTTTGAGTCTCCTCTATCTCTTCAAGTCCTACCTATAAGGATCCCATATTGGTGAACAATACTCAAGAATCGGTCAAACAAGCGTCTTGTAAGACACTTCCTTCATGGATTAAGATTCTTCCTATGAATCTCAGCCTCATATCTTGAGCGTTCAGAGCCATAATTTTATTCTGTATTTAGGAGGAAGTGTCATTGCATTTAGAAATTGTGGGCGTGTTGGGTAGTTTACATGTTTTTGACCTCAGTTATGGTTTGATGCCCAGTATCACACCTATACTTATTGTCTAAAATGTGATCGTATGGGTTATCAAGCGAAATTTGTTACTCGATTGAGGAATTCTTGGTAGGGCGGATGCATGGTGTTGTATTTGATTGAGAGTTGTCGACAGTTGTTGGAATCGCTAGAGTTGCGTCCCAGGAAAGTGTGCTGGGACCATTTCTGTTCGTGTTGTATATTGCTCATTTTTTTATATTATTGTACGTTGTATATTAATGACTTTGCAGACATTTTTCGGATGACACACTTCTTTATAATGAAGTTCTGATTGGAAAAAGCAGCAAAAATGTTCACTCACACCTTGATAAAATTCCAAAGTGGTGTATTGTAGTGTCACGCAATAGTAAACAGTTGGAAACGTAGAATATTGTCAAAGTTTCGTTGCCTATGCCGAGAGCCAGAGGCAGTAGGTTAGAGAAGAAGTAAGAGGATTGCACATATATCGGAATGTGTCGTCAGGCAGGGGCAATGGCCTGGTTACACACAACAGGCGAGAGAGAATTGCTTAGCACGAGGGTTTGTGTTAGACGGAGACTTTCGTAGAATGCAAGACAGAGGTATAGCGTCAGTTGTACTGCATTTCACAACTTCGCGTAAGTCTGTCGTATCAACACGTAACTCTGTTGCAAGAACACCTAAGAGGCGAGTACGACAGACGAATCAGCAGTATAAGTGGAACGAATGCGTTCATTACAAACGAGCATAACGTCAGGACGTCGCTCGTGCTTCCTTTAAATACGCCAGCTTTGATAGCAACAAGGCACTCGCACTCGCAGTTAGACTTGCAGTTAGTTGTGTACTGGGTCGCTGCGTAGCGCTCAGCTCGGTGATCGACATGTTAATCTTTATTAAGGAGATGTTGCAGTAAGGGGAGCCCATCCAGCAGCAGACATGAGGGGACAGTACCAGCTCTGGTCCTCTCTGCTGCCGCTGTCAATCATCAACCCAGGATTAGCAGACATCGCGGCAGACTCGCTCGCTGCCAATGCTGACCACATTAGTGAACCGTCGTCGAGATCGTGCGGGGCCTAGGCCCTGTGCATCCGGCGTCACAACCGGGTGAACTGACGACGCTGGGGGACTGATGCAGCACTACGAGATATACCGACCATGCAAGGCCTTGGCACTAATCGGGCAGCATTCCTCGTGATACCATTCCTCTCCACCGCGAGCCGTGAGACCGACACCTGGGCACGCCAATCGAACATAGACGTCGTGGATTGCCTTCAGACCGCGCCGCCCTACATGGGTGCGGAAATTTCCGGAGTACCCCAAGTACCGGAGTACCCGGGGAATTTCCGGAGTAGCCCAAGGAAGTGTGCCAGAACCGTTACTCTTTACAATGCATACAGGGTGTTACAAAAAGGTACGGCCAAACTTTCAGGAAACATTCCTCACACGCAAATAAAGAAAAGATGTTATGTGGACATGTGTCCGGAAACGCTTAATTTCCATGTTAGAGCTCATTTTAGTTTCGTCCACCTACGCTCAGTGGAGCACGTTATCATGATTTCATACGGGATACTCTACCTGTGCTGCTAGAACATGTGCCTTTACAAGTACGACACAACATGTGGTTCATGCACGATGGAGCTCCTGCACATTTCAGTCGAAGTGTTCGTACGCTTCTCAACAACAGATTCGGTGACCGATGGATTGGTAGAGGCGGACCAATTCCATGGCCTCCACGCTCTCCTCACCTCAACCCTCTTGACTTTCATTTATGGGGGCATTTGAAAGCTCTTGTCTACGCAACCCCGGTACCAAATGTAGAGACTTTTCGTGCTCGTATTGTGGACGGTGTGATACAATACGCCATTCTCCAGGGCTGCATCAGTGCATCAGGGATTCCATGCTACGGAGGGTGGATGCATGTATCCTCGCTAACGGAGGACATTTTGAACATTTCCTGTAACAAAGTGTTTGAAGTCACGCTGGTACGTTCTGTTGCTGTGTGTTTCCATTCCATGATTAATGTGATTTGAAGAGAGGTAATAAAATGAGCTCTAACATGGAAAGTAAGCGTTTCCGGACGCGTGTCCACATAACATATTTTCTTTCTTTGTGTGTGAGGGATGTTTCCTGAAAGTTTGGCCGTACCTTTTTGTAACACCCTGTATAAATCATCTAACAGTAAGTACCGGAAACTCTTTAAGATTGTTCGCTGATGATGCTGTTGTCTATAGGAAATTAGCAACGCCAGAAGTCAGTATCGATTTACAGAATGACTTGCAAACCATTAATGAATGGTGCAGGCTCTGGGAGTTGACTCTGAACGTGAGTAAATGTAACATAATGCGCATACGTAGGAAAAGAAATCCACTACCGTACAACTACACTATTTATGGCAATTTTCTGGAAACAACGTCTGCCATAAAACGTTTATGAGCATCTAACCAAAGCAACGTTAAGTGGAATCACAACGTGAAACAAATAGTGGGGAAAGTAGACGCAAGACTGAGATTCCGTGGAAGAAACTTAAGAAAACGTAACTCTTCTACTAAGGAAGTGGCCAATAAGGCGCATACACAGGAAAAGAAATCCACTACTGTACAACTACACTATTTATGATAATCTGCTGGAAACAATGTTATGAAACGTCCCCTTAGAAAAATTAATGAATTACTGTGCTGATAAACCTCTTACATTATATGATTTTCAAACAGCTGAGCAAAACTGAACGTACTCAGACATTTCTCTCTTTACTTATTCTAATCAACACTAAACTGACATACAATATTTTTAGCGCAACGTAATCTGACTTTCAATAATCCCTACAAAAGAATGGCCCTGACTAACATTAACCTATACCTTTCACAAATCACTTACCTCACAAAAATCTTCGTTACTCGAACTGCTGGAATACAGCGAGCGCCACTACTGCCAGCTAAATAAAAGATTCTAACTACTGAAGGCACTAACTACTAATAGGCATAGTATAGAGAACAAACAATGTATTTACCTTAATAGTGTTCAAAAGTCATTATATATATATATATATATATAGCAGTTCATGACTTTTGAACACTATTAAGGTAAATACATTGTTTGTTCTCTATACTATGCCTATTAGTAGTTAGTGCCTTCAGTAGTTAGAATCTTTTATTTAGCTGGCAGTAGTGGCGCTCGCTGTATTCCAGCAGTTCGAGTAACGAAGATTTTTGTGAGGTAAGTGATTTGTGAAAGGTATAGGTTAATGTTAGTCAGGGCCATTCTTTTGTAGGGATTATTGAAAGTCAGATTGCGTTGCGCTAAAAATATTGTATGTCATTATATATATATATATATATATATATATATATATATATATAAAATGGATGTCATGAACTGCTATATATATATATATATATATATAGCAGTTCATGACATCCAGTCTTACAAATTTACTCTCTCTGATGGACACACGTCCAGATCATCCGCTCTCAAAACTCCGCCATCTCACTCCCCATATTCACCACTAATGGCAGCTCACCTCCAACTGCGCAACGCTACGCGCTGTTAACATCCAGCTGCCCAACACTACAATAGCAAACAACAATGCAAACCAGCCACAGACTGCACACAGCACAGCCAGTGATTTTCATACAGAGCGCTACATGGCGTTGCCAATATAAAAACCTAAACAGCCTACTTACAACGTCTACCATAAAACGTCTAGGAGCATCTAACCAAAGCAACTTTAAGTGGAATGACAACGTGAAACAAGCAGTGGGGAAAGTAGACGCAAGACTGAGATTCCGTGGAAGAAACTTAAGAAAACGTAACTCTTCTACTAAGGAAGTGGCCAATAAGGCGCTTGCTCGACCGATTCCTGAGTTCAATTTGGGACCCTTATCAGGTAGGACGGATAGGAGAGAGAGAGAGAGAAAGAGAGAAGATCCAACGAAGAGCAGCGCGTTTCGTCAGGGTCGTTTAGTCGGCACGAGAGCGCTACAGAGGTGCTTAACAAATTGCAGAGGCAGACTTTACAAGGGATGTGTTGTGCATCCTGGAGAGGTACAATATTGAAATCTCAAGAGTACTTTACGGGAAGAATCGATCGACATATTACTTCCTCCCACGAACATCTCGCAACACGACCACGATGAAAAAATTCGGCTGGCCGGAGTGGCCGAGCGGTTCTAGGCACTGCTGTCTGGAACCGCGCGACCACTACGGTCGCAGTTTCGAATCCTGCCTCGGGCATGGATGTGTGTGATGTCCTCAGGTTAGTTAGGTTTAAGTAGTTCTAAGTTCTAGGGGACTGATGACCTCAGCAGTTGAGTCCCATAGTGCTCAGAGCCATTTGAACCATTTTGAAAAAAATCGATGAATTAGAGCTAATGCAGTGGCATACTGTCAATCATTCTTCTCAACCGTCATTCGCGAGTGGAGCAGGGAACGGCGGATCAGTCGGTGATACCAGAAGTACCCTCTGCCACACACCGTTAAGCGACTTGCGAAGTACGATGTACATAAACTGTAATTACTGTAGCTTCTTGGAGTTTACACACAAGCCGTCTGTCTTGCTGCAACTACCTTTAACACCGACGGACCCTCATAGCCCTTGCCAACTCTTCGAACCCACAATGCCCAGGTGAGAGAGCCATTGCATTCGTGACCACTAGAGGAATAACTCTTCCGCCCTTCCACGGCAGACATTGCTACACGACCTACTCCATTTTGGTGTCCAGTGACGCTATGCGACCGTCCATCTTGGCACCATTATCATATCAACGATTTACAATTGGAATCAGTCAGATCGTATGAGCCTGGCTGTAATAATTTGTAATGATTTGAATTGGAACGATCATATTGGCTCGGTAATAGGAAAAGCAGATGAGTCTCCACTTTTTGGCCCAGATGGGCCAATCGGCGGGACCTCCGCCAATGGCATATTTGGATTCGGGTTGGAGGGGTGCATGGTAAGCAGACCACTCTCCTGGAAGGCAGACCGCTCTCCTGGCCTTTGTCGGCTATCTAGATTTTAATTATTATAGGAGTTTGCTCAGAAATAATTCATGCGATGCGTCCTAGAATGTTGGTCAGCTACTGTATGTGATATCTGTAACGTATAGGACTGACAAATATTTTCCTTATACAAGAAAGTGTAGGACGAAGGTCGAAAGTTTCTTTGATCCAGGGCTAACCGTGTCTGAAGTGCTGAAAATGTTAATAGGCAGCCGCTTTAAGATGGATATAAACTGTAGAGCGATAGTTTAGTTGTGAAGTTTTAATAACAAGCTTCAAGTGAATAATCCAGGAATACACCAGGTGGTTATAATTAAAGTGGTGGTGTTCCAAATGCTGCAGTGTGGGCTGTATACATCGCAGGATGCTGAAACATTGTAGTTATGTTCATTAATCGGCGTGTTTGCACTATATTTTCAGCTGGTGGCAGGGAATGAATTATTTTCAGCGTACTCCATGCGCGCACTGATTAATGAACATACCCAAAATGTTTCAGCGTCCTGCGATGTATACAGTTCACACTGCAACACTCAGAACACTGTCGGTTTAATTACAACCGCCCAGTACTACAAGCTATCGTGAGGATGAGAACAGCTTAGATACAGTACGCACAAAACCGTTAGACCAAGCAATCTTGCTGCATAGCATGAGTGAAAGGAACGAAATGAAGTTCTAATTACTGGTACTGTGGCAAGCACCCTCTTACACGCAAGTCAGTGATATTCTGGGTGTAAATGTGGATCCAGATGTAGAAAATGCTCTGGACGCGAAAATTTGCTGTACACTATGTGATCAAAGTGTCCGGACTCCCCCAAAAACATACATATTAAGTGCTACTACCTACTGCCAGGTACTCCATATCAGCGACCTCAGTAGTTATGACATCGAGAGACAGCACAATAGGGCGCTCTGCAGAACTCCCGGACTTCGAACTTGGTCAGGCGATAGGATGTCACTTGTGTCATACGTCTGTACGCGAGATTTCCACACTCCTAAACATTCCTAGGTCCACTGTCTCGACGTGATAGTGAAGTGGAAACGTGAAGGGACACGTACAGCTCAAAAGCGTAAAGGCCGACCTCGTCTGTTGACTGACAGAGACCGCCAACAGTTGAAGAGGGTCGTAATGTGTTATATTCAGGCATCCATCCAGACCATCACACAGGAATTCCCAACTGCATCAGGCGCCACTGCAAGTACTACGACTGTTAGGCGGGAGATGAGAAAACTTGGATTTCATGGTCGAGCGGCTCCTCATAAGCCACACATCACGCGAGTAAATGCCAAACGACGCTTCGCTTGGTGTAAGGAGCGTACACATTGGACGAATGAACAGTGGAAAAACGTTGTGTGGCGTGACGAATCACGGTACACAATGTGGCAATCCGACGGCAGGGTGTGGGTATGGCGAATGCCCAATGAACGGCATCTGCCAACGTGTGTGTAGTGCCAACAGTAAAATTCGGAGGCGGCGGTGTTGTGGTGTACTCGTGTTTTACATGGACGGGGCTTGCACCTCTTATTGCTTTGCGTGGCACTATCACAGCACAGGCCTACATTGATGTTTTAAGCACCTTCTTACTTCCCACTGTTGAAGATCAATTCGGAGATGGCGATTGCATCTTTCAACACAATCGAGCACCTGTTATGATGCACAGCCTGTGGCGGAGTAGTTACACGACAATAACATCCCTGAAATGGACTGGTCTGCACAGAGTCCTGTCTGAATCTTATAGCACACCTCTGGGATGTTTTAGAACGCCAACTTCGTGCCAGGCCTCTCTGACCGTCGTCGATACTTCTCCTCAGTGAATCACTCCGTGAAGAATGGGCTGTCATTCCCCAAGAAACCTTCCAGCACCTGATTGAACGTATGCCTGCGAGAGTGGAACCTGTCATCAAGGCTAAGGGTGGGCCAACACCGTATTGAGCTCCTGCTTTTCAGTCACGTGTCCGAATACTTTTGATCACTTAGTGTAGATATAAAAGAGAGGTATATGTAAATGCTGTCCTCTACCTTTTTCTATACTGTACCAATCGCTTTTAAGTAACTACTACAGCCCACATCCTCTGAGATTTTTTGCATATCGTACTCTTTGTCTACTCTTATTATTTTTCTCCTCTACTGCTCCTTTCAGTTACAGATAATCTGTTCGTGAGTTTAACAGCGCAGTTTCACTGACCTGTATACCATAAACAATGAAGGGGTCTTCTTGTATTAAAACATTAAACGTTTGGTAGAGCATGCGTGCGCAGGTCGCTTCGGCTGCAGCTAGAGAAACAGCCACGTTAAAGCTGGTCACTATGCACAAAGTGCAAAACCGATAAAGTAAAGGACATCCTGATAGTGCACCATGTTATCCTGTCTACCCAGAACAGGTATGGGACAAGTTATGGATCTTGCAATGGAAGTCAGATCTATTTCGAACAAATGTTTATATTACAGCTGGACAAGAAGAGTCAAAAAGTTATTTGTCTCTAACATCATTTTTTCGTTTTGCTTTATATGATACAGAGATTAGCTACAATAACTCTACTTTGCATAGAATCTGATTTTGCTCTTAAAGTGAACAAATTTAAACAAACTCTGACAATGAAAGAAATAATCAATTGACTTTTGGATTAGCTTAACCAACTGCATGAGATTAACGCCATGGGAGGACTCCTATGGAAGGCAGGCCACATGTAATTATCAGCGCGAATATGTCCTTACGCCGGCCGGTGTGGCCGAGCGTTTCTAGGCGCTTCAGTCTGGAACCGCGCGACCGCTAAGGTAACAGATTCGAATCCTGCCTCGGGCATGGATGTGTGTGATGTCCTTAGGTTAGTTAGGTTTAAGTAGTTCTAAGATATAGGGGACTGATGACCTCAGATGTTGAGTCCCATAGTGCTCAGAACCATTTGAACGATGTGTCCTTATCTGCGCAGCTAGTTTATGCAAGGTTCAAGAAATTAAATTCCAGTTGGAGTTAAATCAGCAATTTAGATTGCAGATCCAAACTTATGAACAGTGAGCTTGTCAGATCTCCGCTCGCGCTACCGTGGATTGCGAAAACTCACCTCTGCTCCAAAACACCAGAATGTTGCAAGCGTCCACAGATAGTCAGGAGCTTTCGCCTCGCTTGGTCAGCATCTGCACCACTGGAGCATCTGTCCTCGGTTCCCTGGCAAATTCCTTCCTCCGGCAGAACTTCCAGCCTCTCAAAAGCTGCAGGCGGAGTGGAAAAGTTTATACTGTTGCCAACATGACGACGCCAAGTAATGCCACAAAATTTTCAAAAATCAGAGAAAAGACTCGTATTTCCCCCTCTCTGCAAACACGAAGCACATTTAACCTTCATTACGTTGGTACTGGATTGAAAGCGAGTTTTTGTTTAGGTTTGAAGGTCTCGGGGAAACACAGAGAGGGCTTCAGGGTCAAAGAGTGCAGGTCGAACACAGGAAGAACATAGATCTAGAAACCATCGGTATAATAGTTGTAAACTGCCTTAGCTGTGTTGGAAAAGTACCAGAGCTCCAATTGTTAACAGTATGCACTGATGCTCAAATCGCTATAGGCAGTGAATGCTGGCTAAAGTCGGAGATAATTTCAGCCGAAATTTTTGTGAAGGATCTAATGCTATTCAGAAAGAATGGGCTAAATACAGTTGGCGGTGGCGTGCTTGTTGCTGTCAGATGCAGTTTATCTTGTAGCGAAATTGAAGCAGATAATTCCTGCGCGTTGGTATGGGTAGACATCATTCTTGGCAACCGGAATAAAATAATAATGGCATCTTTTTACCGACCTTCAAAATCAGATGATACAATTGATGGAAGGTTTTAATGAAACTTGAGTTTAATTTCAAGCACGTACCAGGCTCACAGAATTATAGTTGGTGGTGACTTCAATTTACTCTCAATATGTTGGCGAAAATACACGTCCAAACGTGCGCATAAAACATCATCCGAAATTCTGTTAAACGCATTCTCCGAAAATTATTTCTAGCATTTAGTTCATGAACCCACTCGAATAGTAAACTGTTGTGAAAACACATTTGACGTCTTAGTAACAAATAATCCTGACCTAATAACGAGCATCAAAACGGATACAGGGATTAGTGAACACAGGGTTGACATAGTGAGACTGAAAACCGAAAAATCTATTTAGAAAAACAGATAAATATTTGCTTAACGCCTTCATGAGACACAGTCCCAGTCCTTCCAAATTAACAATATGAGTGTAGAACAGATGTGTCTGGAAGTCAAACAAATAGTATCGACAGAAATTGATTTATACCAAAAAAGTAACAAAAGACGGATCTGTTCCCCCATGGCACACAAAACAGGTCAGAACACTTGCAAAAAGAACGAAAAAAGCATCCCAAATATAAAATTATGCAAAACCCCCAAGATCGGCGATATTTTACAGAAGCTTGAAATTTAGTGCGGACTTCAATGCGAGAAACTCGTAATAGTTTCCACAAAGCAACCTTGTCTCGAAGCCTGGCAGAAATTCCAAGGAGACTCTGGTCGTATGTAAAGTATGCTAGCGGCAAGACATAAATCAAAGCCATCTCCTCACGATAGCAACGGAAATACTATCGATGACAGTGCTGCTAAGGCTGAGTTCCTAAACGCACACCAAATTTCAGCCACCTACGAATGAGAAAATACTTTATTGACGCCGACGTACATAGGGAGACACGATCATTATAATAAAATGAGGGAAATCAGAGCTCGCACGGAAAGATTTAAGTGTTCGTTTTTTCCACGCGCTGTTCTAGAAGGAGGTAACAGAGAATTATTGTGATGGTGCTTCGATGAATACTCTGCCAGGCACTCAAGTGCGATTTGCAGAGTAGCCTTGTAGATGAAGATGTTTTCGTTCGATCGATTCGTCTGCGTCCTATGCTATGCGAACCGGCGGAAATTCAATGGCTGAATCGAAGTTTGGAGAGAAAAACAGAGACGCTATTCCAACGCTCTGCTGGCGCCAGGATCTCAGCCCACAAGAAGCTAGCACAGAGCAGCCTGACTATCGTATCGTAGCACTTATCTGCACGGGGTGCTCGGGAGGGCGCCGATCGTCACCCCCTCGGCACTGCCTGCTAACACTCAAGAGGCGGCAGTGTGGGGCGTTCAGACGCATGCCAAAGTTAGATCACCCACAAGGGGGTCATGGCTAAAGGGCAAGGAGTTACCAACGGCCATCTCTTCGCTGCAAAAGGATCTTCAGGCCTATGCAAACCTTCTCTGTTTTACACATACCACCCAACGGGACCACCTATGTAAAAATGAAAAATGTGCTGGACCCGAAATTAACCTATATCCCACAGCGATATGTGACGGTCATGCTGCAACATCTTATTCTATTTGGTGCTTTTTTTTTTTGGTGCTTCACGTCTTCACTTAATTTTATCATCCTACGACTGTATCAATTTTTCAAACATTTTACCATCCTTCTACTGTACCATATTTCAAATCTGTTAAAAGACGACTTATTAATACAATGACCTACATGCAAAATATTTAACAGCCAGAATGGTATAGAGCCCGTCATCAGTGTCATATGGTATGTTGGACTAACAAACAGTTATACACATATCGATACCTTCAGTATAATAACATTCGTATATATAACAAGAGAAGTTTACGTACATGTTATAAACCTCTACAGGGTGAAAAGTATTTAAACCGACAAATTCTGGGAGGTTGTAGGGCACATCGAAACAAATATTTTTCCCTAATGTCATTTTTTCCTACGAGGATTATTTAAACCGTTGGAGGCCGTATTACGCTCTTCAGTTGATAGAGGCCGTATTACGATCTTTAGTAGTTACAGGCTGTATTATGCTCTTCAGTTGTAGGCAACTGCTATCCACCAGTGTAGTAGTGCATTGTCTCTGTGTACTAATGGAACGATGCACCTGGAGTGAGTACACCGATATGGTTGGTGCGTACTACATAGCGCACCACAACGGACGAGCTGCACAGCGGGTTTATCAACAACAATATCGTAATCGCCGTATCCCGCATCATACGACCTTTGATGCTGTGTACCTAGGTCCGCGTGAGACCAGATCATTTAGCAGATTACCTGGACAGGGATGCCGTCGCACGGTAACAACGCTGCAATTTGAGGAAGCTGTCTTGCAAAATTGTGGTGCGAGATCCTTCAATCAGCACTCGCACAATTGCACGTAACATGGGGACGAATCAGACGACTGTAAGAACAGTCCTTCGAGAGCAATTGTTACGTCCATTTCACTCACAGCGTGTCCACAACCTGGAACCAGCTGATTATCCACCCAGAGCACAGTTTTCGCAGTGGTGCCTGGAACAGTGTGAAATCATCCTACATTTCCATCCTCTGTGTTGTTTACCGATGAAGCAACGTTCGGGCGTGATGGAGTCTGCAACATGCACAATTCGCATGTTTGGAGAGAGGATAACCCACATTCAACAGTTATTAGCGCTCATCAAATGCGGTTCTTCGTTGGGGTGTGGGTCGGTGCTGTTGTAGACTGTTTAATTGGGCCGTATCTGCTACCTAGTTGTTGTCTCTTGGTCATAAAAAATGGAAAAGTGTTTGTTGGTTTAATTATTTTGCCGCCAGAGAAATCTTCCTCTACCGTTTGAAATACTCCTCATAGGAAAAAATGACATTAGGGAAAAATATTTGTTTTGATGTCCCCTACGACCTTCCAGGTCTTGTCGGTTTAAATACTTTTCACCCTGTATATCAAATGAGGTGCATGTTAAGATTGCAACATCGATGCTGATTTAGAAATATTAGGACCCTATGGATATTTAAAATATGGCTAAAACCAAGTCTCGGTGATTACGATAGGATCTATCATCTGACTCACCTCACAGTACATAGATCGTTGTGCGTACATGTTACAGCTGTCAAATGTTAGATGGTGACATTTCCTTGTCACACTGGACACAACTGCTATAGAACGTTAACAGGAAAATGACGGACAAAAAAAAGTGTTTATTACACGCTGCTTGACGTTTCTGAGATCACATCTAACATATCTGTGACGTGAAGTTATGTATGTTTCAAGTACATGCTTGGACGTTCAGCATGTATGGTTAGATTATACAGAAGTAAATAAGTTTAGAATATACACAAAGAGATAAAAATTGATTTAACTGTCATGAATTATGTACTGAATGAGACTGACATAGTACGAAATCTTTGTCTACCTTATAACGAGGTCTTCAGTTTGCACATGGATCTAATGATGAAACAACATATCTTGCCAAATAGTCCATTTTACAAGCAGAAAACAGGGAACTATAAACTGAATGTATTGGTTTAAAACACTGTCGAAGTTCTGCATATACATCTAATTTCGTAACTAACGTCTATTCATTAATAATGTTGTCAGCGTGTTTCGTCATATGAGTGTATGTCTCAGTTTCCTCTGAGAGGTTTCATAATTTATCTTTTTGTGTTTTATGAATGCAGGGATATTTTTAGTGATATCATTAACAAAATGTCTGCATTCTCTTAATAGAGTACTAAAAGCTGAGGAATTCGTGGTGGGTGGCATTAAACCAGCCATAAGACGACTGGATTCAGTAACGTTAAAAATTTTCAAAAACTCGGTTTGCAGTATCTCCCCGCTTTCCCTACATAAAATTTATTACAGCCACTACACGTTATATTCTCCTGAAATGTGACATGTCTGGCTCTTTTCTGCGTTGCGTATAATAAGGGATCCTACATTTCTCTCTTTCCTGAAGCCAAATTCTAATGTATTTTTTCAAAACAAATGACTTATCTTACCGCAAATATGATTTCTATGGTAAAATTATAGAACTGTATTTCTCTTTTTCGCTCACTCGTTTGTAATATGATCTGATCTCTGTTCCTCGTCTGTTACTTCGGTTTCTTGGTGTACGACCTCATAACTAACGTTGGGTCAAGCCATTCTTAGATTTTACCGTTTTTAGTGTATGTAATTCCGTGTTAATATTTGCCTCACTTAAAGGATATTTGATTATCCTGACAATCGTTAAGCTGAAATACGCCTCTTTGTGGTACAGTGAGAAGCAAAAACTTTTGAATTATGCAGGCAAATGTAGTGGGATTTCGGAATACATTGTAAAGGTGTCCATCCACATCTCTTTTGACTTTCAGGTCAAAAAATTTAGTACTCCCATTGTCTCCATGTTCTATGGTGAAGGAGTACTAAATCACTGGTAACATCTGTTAGCTTCGCCGACAGTACGATCGAACGAGACAAGTGTATCAGCTACATAACACCTACAGTATGTCTTTTTTATTCACGTCATCGCATTTAAGAAAAAAGTTTCCATCATGAGCTACAATTATATTTACAAGCATTCCGATATGCATTTCCCCACAGCTAAGCCTTATATGTGGCCTTGAAGGTAGAATAGTTCCTATGAAAACTAATTCAATAAGCTAACCTAATTCATTAATTTGCATTTGGCTCTTTTATTCAATTTTGATAAGTTAATTTTGATAATGGATATAGTTCATTGAAAGTTTATGAGGTAAGCTGACAAATTTTTGGAGAAATGTATCTCTGAGCCATCAGCTGTAGAAATACACCTTTATTCTCTTTCGGTTTCAGTTAAATAACCATCTTCACAGCAGGACTATAAAATATAGAAGCAGTAAAAACATATGTAGTATACACAGACGAAAGAAATACGTGTGTATTGAAGATAATGTATTCGTGACTCATTATTGTACAGCTTTATAAATCCTTTCTAATTGACTGTACTTTACACATGTGCTTCTTTTGTCTTTGTATGCTACAAATGCTTTTCTGTTGCTATATTTTATAGTATTTCTATAAAGAAGCTTATTTAACCGAAACCGGTAGAGGACAAAGTTGTTTTCGTAAATCTGTTGGCTCAGAGATCCATTTCTTCAAATACAGTTCATAGTTCCTGCCATATGGAATTTCGTGTACTTGTTATTGATTTCGAAGGGGAAGAACCTACCATTCATTGTGGGGTGAATGTTTTCTATCTGGTTAGTCGGAGGTGCTGAGATTTTTACAACAAATTTTTTCTCAGCTACGTAATTTTGCTTAAAAATAAAACTGTTTAACAAATGTGTCAGACTACGAATACAATTAAAAATGAATTTGGAGGAAATACCTTTCTTATGATTCTCGACCTAGGCTTGCAGTTTGGGAGGTCGGGATTCCGTGACTATAGTTTGGTCCTTCACCCTATAAGTTAACAGATCATAGATAATATGTTTCTAGGTTTTGTTTCCAAAGTCATAAACAGATTCTTTATGCAATAAGCTGTGTTCTCTCGCACTCAGAACCACGCTCGAGAGGTTTAAAGCCCCATCATAAAACCGATAATCATTGTCACTAATCTTTTGTATCAGTATGCTATTATTAGATAATAGCACTTGAAATTTTTTTTTCTACGTCTGCTCTATTGCCACTCTTTGTTTACTGAGCTGTTGACTTCTCTTAACATAACACCGAAAACAAATTACGGGACTATTTTTCAAGGGTTAAATCTAAAAGATATGAGTCTTTGCGAAGTCTTTAGCATCATTTAAGATAATTCAGACATTTATTTAGTGACATCACTAAAATAAGTATCAATCTTCACAAGCCGAAAAAGGTAGATGATTGAATATCCTATAAGAAATTGAAATGTATACTCATGTAGTATACTTAACGAACAGACAGTTACGAAATAAGATACACGGATAGAGCAGTGTTTTAACCGAATAGGTACAGATTAGAGTCCCCTACATATACTGCATGTAAAATTGACTAAGTTGGTTCATCATCCGATACATGTCCAAGCTGACAACCTCGTTATGTAGAAGGCACGTATTCTGCCTCATGTTCATTTTACTCAGAAAGTCGTTCGGGAAAACAAGATCTCCGTAACAAACAATGGGCAGCGAACCTCTATTATAGACTCTTTGCCGTATCTCGTAGTTCCATGTTTACATTCTGTAGTTGTAGTATCAAATGAGACCTGGAAATGTCAGTATTTAACATTTGATAGCTGTAGCGTATACGCATAACGACCTGTGTACTGTGAAGCAGGATAAATGTTATATCCTATAGTAATCACAGATGCTTCTTTATAACTACACTCCTGGAAATTGAAATAAGAACACCGTGAATTCATTGTCCCAGGAAGGGAAAACTTTATTGACACATTCCTGGGGTCAGATACATCACATGATCACACTGACAGAACCACAGGCACATAGACACAAGCAACAGAGCATGCACAATGTCGGCACTAGTACAGTGTATATCCACATTTCGCAGCAATGCAGGCTGCTATTCTCCCATGGAGACGATCGTAGAGATGCTGGATGTAGTCCTGTGGAACGGCTAGCCATGCCATTTCCACCTGGCGCCTCAGTTGGACCAGCGTTCGTGCTGGACGTGCAGACCGCGTGAGACGACGCTTCATCCAGTCCCAAACATGCTCAATGGGGGACAGATCCGGAGATCTTGCTGGCCAGGGTAGTTGACTTACACCTTCTAGAGCACGTTGGGTGGCACGGGATGCATGCGGACGTGCATTGTCCTGTTGGAACAGCAAGTTCCCTTGCCGGTCTAGGAATGGTAGAACGATGGGTTCGATGACGGTTTGGATGTACCGTGCACTATTCAGTGTCCCCTCGACGATCACCAGTGGTGTACGGCCAGTGTAGGAGATCGCTCCCCACACCATGATGCTGGGTGTTGGCCCTGTGTGCCTCGGTCGTATGCAGTCCTGATTATGTCGCTCACCTGCACGGCGCCAAACACGCATACGACCATCATTGGCACCAAGGCAGAAGCGACTCTCATCGCTGAAGACGACACGTCTCCATTCGTCCCTCCATTCACGCCTGTCGCGACACCACTGGAGGCGGG
This sequence comes from Schistocerca americana, assembly GCF_021461395.2. Taxonomy (NCBI): domain Eukaryota; kingdom Metazoa; phylum Arthropoda; class Insecta; order Orthoptera; family Acrididae; genus Schistocerca; species Schistocerca americana. The sequence continues at coordinate 308,779,431 of NC_060125.1, read as the reverse complement.
CTGCACGATGTGGGGGCGTGAGCGGAAGACGGCCTAACGGTGTGCGGGACCGTAGCCCAGCTTCATGGAGACGGTTGCGAATGGTCCTCGCCGATACCCCAGGAGCAACAGTGTCCCTAATTTGCTGGGAAGTGGCGGTGCGGTCCCCTACGGCACTGCGTAGGATCCTACGGTCTTGGCGTGCATCCATGCGTCGCTGCGGTCCGGTCCCAGGTCGACGGGCACGTGCACCTTCCGCCGACCACTGGCGACAACATCGATGTACTGTGGAGACCTCACGCCCCACGTGTTGAGCAATTCGGCGGTACGTCCACCCGGCCTCCCGCATGCGCACTATACGCCCTCGCTCAAAGTCCGTCAACTACACATACGGTTCACGTCCACGCTGTCGCGGCATGCTACCAGTGTTAAAGACTGCGATGGAGCTCCGTATGCCACGGCAAACTGGCTGACACTGACGGCGGCGGTGCAGAAATGCTGCGCAGCTAGCGCCATTCGACGGCCAACACCGCGGTTCCTGGTGTGTCCGCTGTGCCGTGCGTGTGATCATTGCTTGTACAGCCCTCTCGCAGTGTCCGGAGCAAGTATGGTGGGTCTGACACACCGGTGTCAAGGTGTTCTTTTTTCCATTTCCAGGAGTGTATATTTAAACATCCACGAAGTTCTATGTTTTCTTGATCAAAATCGATTTTGATATTACAGAGAATATATAATTGATACGTATGTCATCTGATACAGAGGTACATAGTATGTACCTAAACTTAGGTTTCTTCTGTTTATTTACAATCTTATTATGTCTTACATATCGATAAGCATACAACTGTTTGTTTCTCCTCTGTATCAGATATCTCAGATGGGCTCAATGTCTGAATACCGGTCGGGCGGTTCAATATTTTACATGCAGATGTCTTAACAAATATAGCTTGTGGTGGTCCAAGCATACAAGATTTTCGCATTTCAGATCCTTCTAGTTGCTTCAGCTCCGAATTCCCGACATGCACGTTTCACTTCCATGAAACGATGTGTTTCAGACGCATAATTTTAGGAACTTCATCCTCAGATGCTGGTTTCAGCACTTGAAGAAAAGTGGGCTGCTGTTCCTCCAGTAGATATTTGTAATATCTTCTTTACTTCCGTTATCCTGTGCAATAGTGTTTCCTATGCAGGAGAACACTTCCACTTCATTGTCTATCGTGCCGTTCTGAATCTTGTTATGAAGTGAGTCATTAGCCTTCTATTCATCGTCATCTACATACAAATCTACATCTTTCATTATTTCAATCTTGATTCTGTTTAGCCATCATCTGAGTTTACTATGCTTCATTTTCTTTCGAACAATTCTCCTAAGTCTCCATTCATCCGGATCGATCGCTGCGCTGTCAGTTGAGCTTAACATTGGAATCTGTTCTCTTTGTACTTCCGACATTTCATTTCACGTTCAACATTGCATGTTCGACTGTTCGACGTGCAATGTAACGATGTCAAACTGAAACCTTGTCGTAGATCTTACACGCAGACTTCTTTTGATATTACACTTAAAATATCTGGTCAAAAACATCGGGAAACTCCTATGTTTTGCTCTTATGAGCTCGTTTAGCGCCTTGAAATATCAATCACACACACATCCCATGTCTATGAAATACATAATTGAACACTACATGTCACGGGGAGAGCACCCGCCAATTTAAAACGAGACGACGAATGTTGTGTTGTCAGCAGGGAAGCAGTAACAGCGGAACTGGTCGAATGAGGAGAGCCCAGTGACTTCGTACGTGGACTAGTGATTGAGTATTAACTGAGTAACAAATCCATCAGGAGCGTTTCAACCCCTCTAACGCTGCATAAGTCTGCTGTCGGTGATGTGACTGCGAACGGAAACGGGAAGGAACAAGCACAGTTAAACCAAAACCTTGCTGACCACACGTACTGGTGGGCAGGCACTGCAGGGAGTGGTCCTCAAACATCGCACGAAATGAGCGGAAGAAATCACTCGTGAGATCGATGGTGCTACCACCAATACAAGCAGTACAATTGTTGTAGATTAGAAGTTAGAAAGAATAGGCTACAGTGGTCGATCAGCTCGTCGTATGCTGCACTTCTGTAGTCAGTGCTAAGCTAGGTATCACGTGGTGTAAAAAGCGACGCCTATGAACAGTGGATGACTGGAAACGAGTGATTTAGAGTGATGAATCACGCTGTACCCTGTGGCAATCTCACTGGACAGTTCGAGTCTGGTGAATGCCGGGAGAAGGGTACCTCCCATCATGTGTAGTGCCAACAGTGAAAATCGCCACATGCTAGAGGACGTAAACAAATTTCACAGAATTATGTACTACATACAGTAGAGGAACATTTCGGAGAAGGTGAATGTTTGTATCAGCATGAAATCGCATCCTGTCGTAAAGCAACACCTCTGAGACATTGGTTTGTGGACAGTAACATTCCTGAAATGGACTTGCCTGCCCAGAGTTCTCACTTGGACCCCAATGGAGTAGCTTTGGGACGAATTAGAACGTCGACTTTGATGCCGACTCCAGTGTCCAACATCACTTCTCTCTCTGGTTTCAGCACTTGAAGAAAAGTGGGCTGCTGTTCCTCCAGTCTTTGAGACACCTCATTGACAGTGTCCCCAGCAGCGTTCAAGCCGCCATAAAAGCAGTTGAGGGACGCTTGCCCAGCTGCTTTGGACCATAGTGAATGTTACTCCTATTTGGGTTTTGTTAATGTCGTAGGTTACTGATTGTCTGTGCACTTTAGCCCATCTCTTCTAAGGCTTTCTTGAGATCCTCGAATTATCATCACCGTGTTGTCTGCTTGTGGCAGGCTTTGACTGCATAGCCCTCCATGCTTCATGGCACATAGTGTGCCTTGTCAAGTAGGCCTTGGGAATAGTAATGTGGTAGCTTCCCGTTGCTTTCCACATGTAATACCAGCCGCCCATTCTGGGTCAGACGCTGTTTGCAGTCGCTCACTCTGAGTCAGACACTGGTGGTCCGCCAGAGGTACTTAATTACCCTCCTACCACCCATATCTGAGAGGCGTTCCCCGATCCGTCACCTGGGGTCGCGCCCTCTAGGGGTTTCAGACTCCTCCTAGGAGGGGCTTGCCTTCCATTACTAACATCAATCTCTAAACACATAAAGCCGTCCTCCCGTCTCGGCTGCCTAACTAACGGCTTCCAGTGCAGTAAAAATTTGGTTTTCAGTATTTCATACAACTATCGACCGAAATTAAAAACTTAAAATACTATCATAATACACCAATTAAGAGGTATAATCTTATGTTAATAATTTCACACGATAACTGTGTGTTTGTCTTGAGGCAGCACAAATTACGGCGCGTCAGTTATCCAGACTATGTTCGTCCAAGATTTGAGACTGAAAGCCCTTAGCCACTTCCAACAAACTTCACACATAATTTCAAACCGTTTGTAAACTTTTTCTCACTGACATCCTACACATGCTGATGAAAGAATTTTATCACTTTCTATAGTTTCGCTGTTTGTAAGTCTGTATGAGAATAATCCGAAGCTAACGAAACTTAAATAAGTAGTGTTTCGCACCTTCAGTCATAAATATTTTACATGCTTAACGTAAAAAACTTAACACATAAGCTTACTTGCAAAGTAATTGGATATTTGAATCAGTACGTACAGTATCTTTTGTTCAGAGGCGACGAGTGAAAGAGATAGGTGTACAGTTAAGTTGAATCGAAGCCGTCTTGAACATCAAGGTTTATTTACATTCAAATGTGGCAGAATTCCTAAGGGAGTGAGAGAGGCACGTCCTCCGGATATTAGAAAATCTGTGATGTGTCTTCCATTTACTGTAATGATACTAAAGACATCCTGTTGAGTAACTGGCACCTTACGTGCAATGACTGCGTCAGCGTTCAGCGGTAGAGAAACTGCGTAATCCTTTATCTGTGGATTACTGGTTGTTATACGTCACTTAATGAATAGATGATCCTGTAGGATCATGAATTGAAAACAAGCTGCTACTCGTTGCTTTCAGTATCCGTAAGTGCGGTAGTTATTTATACTGAAATAGTTGTTTAATGATCCTTATTGACGGAAGCGAGCATTTTGTGAAGTGTACAAAAATTTAAGAAATGTACAAAAATTTAAGAAACGAATACAAATTTCAGAAATTGTGCAACCTTTTGAAATACCGATAACGTAATCAAATTAAAGAATTAAAAAATTTACAACACCCATAACAATTTGAATGAAACAGCAAAATGTGAGATGAACATTACAAATAAGGAAATGCTAGGGACTAGACTCACAACTCGGTCAACGTGGAAGAACTGGGACCTCCCGCTTCTACAACACGCTTCTACATGTAACTAACAAATTTCATTCCTATTTATAAACATGCTTACCTTTATCTCTAACGAATTTCACTCTGCAGTTTCGTTTTCACGCAACTCAATATTTATGCCGTCGGGAATGTTCTCTTACAATAATATAATTTTACGGATACTTCTAGAGGTATATGTGGATACTGTCTGGGAAATGTGGTACGAATAGAGATAGTAGTAAAGTAGTAATAAATTAAAACGTCATGCATGACGCTGCGTTTCTGTTGCGTGGACAGCTAAAGTATAGTAAGCGATAAGCTTTCTTCTTTCATTATTTTGTAGGTGGTATCAGCGAAAAACGTCTCGTAAACGTTTGAAATTACGTGTACTGTTTCTTCAAAGTCACTAAGTGCTCTCATTCTATGTACTGGGTCAATATGTTGTGGCTATTAGCGCATCGTCAGCAACGATACTTTTTCACCTCTACCACACCCGTCCAAAAACTTGTGCTGAAAAGTTGTTTCTAATCTGAAAAACATAGCAATATATTTGTATCCACTACATAATGAATGTGTACAGGGTGGTCGATTGATCGTGACCGGGCCAAATATCTCACGATAAGCGTCAAACGAAAAAACTACAAAGAACGACCAAAGTTGACTATCTTGAAGGGGGAAACCAGATGATGCTATGGTTGGCCTGCCAGATGGCTCTGCCGTAGGTCAAACGGATATCAACTTTTTTTTTTTTTTTGTCATCAGTCTACTGACTGGTTTGATGCGGCCCACCACGAATTCCTTTCCTGTGCTAACCTCTTCATCTCAGAGTAGCACTTGCAACCTACGTCCTCAATTATTTGCTTGACGTATTCCAATCTCTGTCTTCCTCTACAGTTTTTGCCCTCTACAGCTCCCTCTAGTACCATGGAAGTCATTCCCTCATGTCTTAGCATATGTCCTATCATCCTGTCCCTTCTCCTTATCAGTGTTTTCCACATATTTCTTTCCTCTCCGATTCTGCGTAGAACCTCCTCATTCCTTACCTTATCAGTCCACCTAATTTTCAACATTCGTCTATAGCACCACATCTCAAATGCTTCGATTCTCTTCTGTTCCGGTTTTCCCACAGTCCATGTTTCACTACTCCAGACGTACATCCTCAGAAATTTCTTCCTGTATTTGATATTAATAGACTTCTCTTGGCCAGAAATGCCTTCTTTGCCATAGCGAGTCTGCGTCTGCTTTTGATGTCCTCCTTGCTCCGTCCGTCATTGGTTATTTTACTGCCTAGGTAGCAGAATTCCTTAACTTCATTGACTTCGTGACCATCAATCCTGATGTTAAGTTTCTCGCTGCTCTCATTTCTACTACTTCTCATTACCTTCGTCTTTCTCCGATTTACTCTCAAACCATACTGTGTACTCATTAGACTGTTCATTCCGTTCAGCAGATCATTTAATTCTTCTTCACTTTCACTCAGGATAGTAATGTCATCAGCGAATCGTATCATTGATATCCTTTCACCTTGTATTTTAATTCCACTCCTGAACCTATCTTTTATTTCCATCATTGCTGCCTCGATGTACAGATTGAAGAGTAGGGGCGAAAGGCTACAGCCTTGTCTTACACCCTTCTTAATACGAGCACTTCGATCTTGATCGTCCACTCTTATTATTCCCTCTTGGTTGTTGTACATATTGTATATGACCCGTCTCTCCCTGTAGCTTACCCCTACTTTTTTCAGTATCTCGAACAGCTTGCACCATTTTATATTGTCGAACGCCTTTTCCAGGTCGACAAATCGTACGGTTTTTTAAATGGGAACCTCATTTTTATTGCATATTCGTTTAGTACGTAAAGAAATATGAATGTTTTAGATGGGCCACTTTTTTCGCTTTGTGACAGATGGCGCTGTAATAGACACAAATACGTGGCTCACAATTTTACACGAACCGTTCGTAACAGGTAGGTTTTTTAAATTAAAATACAGAACGTAGGTAAGTTTGAACATTTTATTTCGGTTGTTCCAATGTGAACCTTTGTGAACTTATCATTTCTGAGAAAGCATGCTGTTACAGCGTGATTACCTGTAAATACCACATTAATGCAATAGATGCTCAAAATGATTTCCGTCAACCTCAATGCATTTGGCAATACGTGTAACGACATCCCTCTCAACAGCGAGTAGTTCGCATATGTATTGACAGTGCGCTGACGCATGTTGTCAGGCGTTGTCGGTGGATCACGATAGCAAACATCCTTCAACTTTCCCCACAGAAAGAAATCTGGGGACGTCGGATCCGGTGAACGTGAGGGCCATGATATGGTGCTTCGACGACCAATCCACCTGTCATGAAATATGCTATTCAGTACCGCTTCAACCACACGCGAGCTATGTGCCGGATATCCATCATGTTGGAAGTACATCGCCATTGTGTCATACAGTGAAACATCTTGTAGTAACATCGGTAGAACATTACGTAGGAAATCAGCATACATTGCACCATTTAGATTGCCATCGATAAAATGGGGGCAATTATCCATCCTCCCATAATGCCGCACCATACATTAACCCGCCAAGGTCGCTGATGTTCCACTTGTCGCAGCCATCGTGGATTTTCCGTTGCCCAATAGTGCATATTATGCCGGTTTACGTTACTTCTGTTGGTGAATGACCCTTCGTCGCTAAATATAACGCGTGCAAAAGTCTATTCTCGTCTCGTAATTTCTCTTGTGCCCAGTGGCAGAACTGTACACAAAGTCGTCGCCATGCAATTCCTGGTGCATAGAAACATGGCACTGGTGCAATCGATGTTGATGTAGCATTCTCAACACCAACGTTTTTCAGATTCTCGATTCTCGCGCAATTTTTCTGCTACTGATGTGAGGATTAGCAGCGACAGCAGCTATAAAAACCTACTTGGGCATCATCATTTGTTGCAGGTCGTGGTTGACGTTTCACATGTGCCTGAACACTTCCTATTTCCTTATATGACGTAACTAACCCTCGAACGGTCCGGACACTTGGTTGATGTCGTCCAGGAAACCGAGCAGCATACATAGCAAACGCCAGTTGGGCATTTTGATCACAATAGCCATACATCAACACGATATCTACCTTTTCCGCAATTGGTAAACGGTCCATTTTAACACGGGTAATGTATCACGAAGCAAATACCGACCGCACTGGCGGAATGTTACGTGATACCATGTACTTATACGTTTGTGACTTTTACAGCTCCAGCTATCACAAAGCGGAAAAAGTGTTCCAACAAAAACATTCATATTTCTTCACGTACTACACGAATATGTAATAAAAATGGTGGTTCGTATTTTAAAAAAGCGCAGTTGATATCCTTTTGACCTATGGTAGCGCCATCTAGCGGGCCAACTATAGCGCATCTGGATTCCCCCTTCAAGCTAGACGAGTTTCGTTCTTTGTAGTTTTTTCGTTTGATGCTTATTTCGTGAGATATTTGGCCCGGTCACTATCAATTCAATGGACCATCATATATACACTCCTGGAAATGGAAAAAAGAACACATTGACACCGGTGTGTCAGACCCACCATACTTGCTCCGGACACTGCGAGAGGGCTGTACAAGCAATGATCACACGCACGGCACAGCGGACACACCAGGAACCGCGGTGTTGGCCGTCGAATGGCGCTAGCTGCGCAGCATTTGTGCACCGCCGCCGTCAGTGTCAGCCAGTTTGCCGTGGCATACGGAGCTCCATCGCAGTCTTTAACACTGGTAGCATGCCGCGGTAGCGTGGACGTGAACCGTATGTGCAGTTGACGGACTTTGAGCGAGGGCGTATAGTGGGCATGCGGGAGGCCGGGTGGACGTACCGCCGAATTGCTCAACACGTGGGGCGTGAGGTCTCCACAGTACATCGATGTTGTCGCCAGTGGTCCGCGGAAGGTGCACGTGCCCGTCGACCTGGGACCGGACAGCAGCGACGCACGGATGCACGCCAAGACCGTAGGATCCTACGCAGTGCCGTAGGGGACCGCACCGCCACTTCCCAGCAAATTAGGGACACTGTTGCTCCTGGGGTATCGGCGAGGACCATTCGCAACCGTCTCCATGAAGCTGGGCTACGGTCCCGCACACCGTTAGGCCGTCTTCCGCTCACGCCCCAACATCGTGCAGCCCGCCTCCAGTGGTGTCGCGACAGGCGTGAATGGAGGGACGAATGGAGACGTGTCGTCTTCAGCGATGAGAGTCGCTTCTGCCTTGGTGCCAATGATGGTCGTATGCGTGTTTGGCGCCGTGCAGGTGAGCGCCACAATCAGGACTGCATACGACCGAGGCACACAGGGCCAACACCCGGCATCATGGTGTGGGGAGCGATCTCCTACACTGGCCGTACACCACTGGTGATCGTCGAGGGGACACTGAATAGTGCACGGTACATTCAAACCGTCATCGAACCCATCGTTCTACTATACCTAGACCGGCAAGGGAACTTGCTGTTCCAACAGGACAATGCACGTCCGCATGTATCCCGTTCCACCCAACGTGCTCTAGAAGGTGTAAGTCAACTACCCTGGCCAGCAAGATCTCCGGATCTGTCCCCCATTGAGCATGTTTGGGACTGGATGAAGCGTCGTCTCACGCGGTCTGCACGTCCAGCACGAACGCTGGTCCAACTGAGGCGCCAGGTGGAAATGGCATGGCAAGCCGTTCCACAGGACTACATCCAGCATCTCTACGATCGTCTCCATGGGAGAATAGCAGCCTGCATTGCTGCGAAAAGTGGATATACACTGTACTAGTGCCGACATTGTGCATGCGCTGTTGCCTGTGTCTATGTGCCTGTGGTTCTGTCAATGTGATCATGTGATGTAGCTGACCCCAGGAATGTGTCAATAAAGTTTCCCCTTCCTGGGACAATGAATTCACGGTGTTCTTATTTCAATTTCCAGGAGTGTATATATATAAATTACTGGCCACTGAAGATGCATCATAAATGAAAGACCCGAAACGGGTATGGAACAGAAAAAACTGCCTTTCATTTAGTTGTAGAGACGGAACATACCTCCATGAATTTCCTGTGTGAGTTGGAGAAAAGGCGAAAGTCTTATCATTAGTCGACGAGAATTCCTTTGAATGTAGAGGGAAACCTTAGATCTAGTGTGCTAATCTCCTAATAATTCATCCAGAATGTTTTACATTTCTATTGACATTGAACAATATGATGCTTCCCATTACTAAAAGTGTATTCTCAGTGTGTCAACATTCCAATTTCTTATTTTTAAATCGTTTGGCTTGGTGAATCTGTCACAATTCAGTTTCTTTGTCCAAAATGTTCCATGAAATACCGTGAATATGATATTCTTCGATTTCCTGTAGATATCAAAGTTCTGTTCAGTCTTAATTGTGTAAAACCGGGTTTGCTTTAAGTAAATAATACACATTTCTCAGCTACAGAAGACTTCTTTGTCTCTCAACCGTGTGCCCTAGCTCACTTCCTGTAAAAAAATTTCCATTATTGCGTACTATTGTTTCATCATTATCGAATTTCCGCTCTGGTTCCGTATTTCACTAATTCATCAAGTACGCAGTACGTCAGCTTCTGACGTTGAAAAAGCTGTATGTCGCTTTTATGTGGTAATAAAGGCTGAAGAAGTAGTTAATTCCACAGCATTTGACAAATGGAATTCTTATTTTCCTCTCATCGTTTCAATTGTTTTCTCTGCATCCTATTCTTTACTTATTACCTTTTCTTCACTGCATTTAAACTTGTAATATTTCACTACTCGAGTCACAAAATGTCAGCTGTAGTTACCTTTCTCTTGAAAACTTCCTCCTGATTGATTCTCAGTAATCTGATTGGTGAATTACTTTACCCCGGAACATTTTGCAAAAGATAAAACGACGCTGAGTTTAGGATCATAACTGTTTATTGCTAGCAAGCTTCAACGATGTGCTTTCCGTTGACTTGTGAGTATCTGCACCGATATTCGTATTATCAGAGAATTTGTATTCGTAAAGACAAGAAACTGATATGACCCTCTGTTGGGTCCTCGCCATCCTTCTCATAAGACAGTGTAATTAGTTCGCAGGTAACTGAGCGCAGTTTTCTGGATGGAGAGAAATGAGAATTATTGTATCACAATGCAGACTATTACCTGATACGTAAAGGTAATAAGGTGCGGAGATATCTTAGACGAGTCGGAAGATCTCCAACGTAATTACAAGAGAAGTGCTGATTTCGAACAAATATATGAAGCCAGCTTGAAAGGGAACATAAAACTACACCAGAAATAAGGAAGCGTACTTAGACAATCTAAGAAGAAAATTACTGATTTCATTGTGAAAATTAAGGTCAAGCACATAATCAATCAAGTGAGCAAAATCTAGGAAATATTCTATATAAAGAATTCTAAATAAGGACGCCTGCACATTGTGGACGAAATTATTGAAATGAAAATAACGAGATTTATCAATGTGCTATTGCAGTAACAGAACTTGTTATCGGGGATAATATTAATAAGAATCCAAAGAAAAACAGAGGAAATGTTGGACGGTCAGTACACATTCAGCACTCTTAAATCACCCCTCAAATAATTTGGACCTACCGCTTAGAACGAACAGAAAGAATTGACACAAACGAAAGATAGTTCCGTGTGATTTGCAAATCTAAAATGCAATAACGTATTAAAATTATATCAGTTTTGTACAGACACAAAAGGGTGCAAATCAACTAGTTACGGTAAGAGAAGACAACCAGACAACGAAAGTTTGTCTTAAAAATTGGGTAATAAGCGGTAATAAGTGTGTTACAGGGTAGGTTATGCTGAGAAATATGTTTTAAGGAAAAAATTCGATACGATGCGCCGTTTCCGAGTTAACTGATACTGAAGTCAGCCAAACTGTCCGTTTCGCGCGCAAATTTAAGTGGACCAACAGAGACGGTGTCACCAAAAGTGTGCCTCATTTGGTTTCCTACACCGAACAAGAGAGCAGACAAGAAATTGGGTGTTTGACGGTGGTAAGGATCAAGCCCAAGCCAGAGGCTGAGCAGTCTCGTGCGGCATCATGTACGCTATGAGAACACTTGAGAAGAATTGTATCTGAAGGGCTGCTTAAATTTGCGCTTGCAACGTCCTGCCTGGCTGAATTCAATGCGAACGAATTCGGGAACGGCGCAACATATCGATTTTTTTCTTAACAATTATTTCTCAGCACAACCTACCCTGCAACATATTTGCACGCTTTGCACACCGTTTCTGACCGCTCTGCAGTTTAGTACCAGTCGCTAAACCTGTAACTACAGAAAGCTGGAAAAAGTGGGCAATAGCACAAGTGTAAATTTCCATCACATATTTAGTTGACATACCGTTCTGGCTGAATATAAGCACAACGGAAAAAGAATAATACAGTGCAATGAATAAGCTGCGATTCTTTTCATATCGACGCGCTGGAGAAATAACTTACTACTGCGCAGTTTAATGATATACTCGTACATAACCGATTTTCAGTTTTACGCTTGTATTCGAAATTTATCACTTCCTCCCAATTTGTCTTTCAAGTTTGCAAATTATCAGTAAGTAGCAAGTACTGGATAAAGAGTAAACGTAACAGCAGAGTTTAGTATCTTCTAAATTACCCTCTGTGAGGAATAAGCAGTATTTGCAATAATGAATTTTATGTTAATGATGTTACAAAAAAGTTATTAAAAAGTACAACACTAAATTAATTTTTTTCTGGTATTCATTACATTTCGATACTTATTTCAAGAGGAATAGTTTTGTTTTGTTTTGTTTTGTTTTTTCTTTTTGATTAGGTAACACGTAAGATATATAGAGAACGGAAATGGTGGCGGCATGAAAGGGAGCGTGTAAACCGATGAATTATAGACAGTAGAGGGAGACGGATGAGAATGAATGGACTGAGGGAGCGTGGCTAGGTGGAGCTGTACTTAATTCTCGTCAGTTCACGTAAAGTGCAAATGTCGATCGAGGAGAAACATTTTTTATTCACGTTTGAGTGTGTTTCCGTTATCTATCATCGTTTTAAGTCCGTGAGCAGGCAGTAAAAGAGTTTCACAGCAGCATAATTCACTCCTTTCAGTATCGGCGGCAGTCAGGAACAAAAGAAGGTAATCCTTCTTCTGGATGACGTATTCTTAAATGTTTTAACTAATTTTGTCTTATAAGTGATTGCTGCAAGATTTTAAACCACTTCAAAACCCGCTGATGGTATCTGCACCTTAATTATTTTACTGTGAGATCTGTATAATGATTATGTCTCATATTTTTGAACTCTTTAAGTATCAGCGATGTTGGACTTTCATTGTGGAGCACAAATCGAGGAAGATTACTTTTTCTTGCTCCTGCTGGTCCTACGCTGCGCACCTGAGTGGTCTGCAAGAATGTGACGCTTGACGTAGGTGCGTCCATTTTGTTGTTGTTGTTGTGGTCTTCAGTCCTGAGACTGGTTTGATGCAGCTCTCCATGCTACTCTATCCTGTGCAAGCTTCTTCATCTCTCAGTACTTACTGCAACCTACATCCTTCTGAATCTGCTTTGTGTATTCATTTCTTGGTCTCCCTCTACGATTTTTACCCTCCACGCTGCCTCCTAATGCTAAATTTGTGATCCCTTGATGCCTCAGAACATGTCCTATCAACCGTTCCCTTCTTCTTGTCAAGTTGTGCCATAAACTCCTCTTGTCCTCAGTTCTATTCAATACCTCCTCATTAGTTATGTGATCTACCCACCTAATCTTCAGCATTCTTCTGTAGCACCACATTTCGAAAGCTTCTATTCTCTTCTTGCCCAAACTATTTATCGTCCATGTTTCACTTCCATACATGGTTACACTCCATACAAATACTTTCAGAAACGACTTCCTGACACTTAAACTACGCTCGATGTTAACAAATTTCTCTTCTTCAGAAACGCTTTCCTTGCCATTTCCAGTATACATTTTATATCCTCTCTACGTCGACCATCATCAGTTATTTTGCTCCCCAAATAGCAAAACTCCTTTACTGCTTTAAGTGTCTCATTTCCTAATCTAATTCCCTCAGCATCACCCGACTTAATTCGACTACATTCCATTATCCTCGTTTTGCTTTTGTTGATGTTCATCTTATATCCTCCTTTCAAGACACTGTCCATTCCGTTCAACTGTTCTTCCAAATCCTTTGCTGTCTCTGACAGAATTACAATGTCATCGGCGAACCTCAAAGTTTTTATTTCTTCTCCATGGATTTTAATACCTACTCCGAATTTTTCTTTTGTTTTCTTTACTGCTTGCTCAATATACAGATTGAATAACATCGGGGAGAGGCTACAACCCTGTCTCACTCCCTTCCCAAGCACTGCTTCCCTTTCATGTCCCTCGACTCTTATAACTGCCATCTGGTTTCTGCACAAATTGTAAATAGCCTTTCGCTCCCTGTATTTTACCCCTGCCACCTTTAGAATTTGAAAGAGAGTATTCCAGTCAACATTGTCAAAAGCTTTCTCTAAGTCTACAAATGCTAGAAACGTAGGTTTGCCTTTCCTTAATCTTTCTTGTAATATAAGTAGTAAGGTCAGTATTGCCTCACGTGTTCCAATATTTCTACGGAATCCAAACTGATCTTCCCCAAGGTCGGCTTCTACTAGTTTTTCCATTCGTCTGTAAAGAATTCGCGTTAGTATTTTGCAGCGGTGGCTTACTAAACTGATAGTTCGGTAATTTTCACATCTGTCAACACCTGCTTTCTTTGGGATTGGAATTATTATATTCTTCTTGAAGTCTGAGGGTATTTCGCCTGTGGCTCTGAGCACTATGGGACTCAACTGCTGAGGTCATTAGTCCCCTAGAACTTAGAACTACTTAAACCTAACTAACCTAAGGACATCACACACATCCATGCCCGAGGCAGGATTCGAACCTGCGACCGTAGCGGTCTCGCGGTTCCAGACTGCAGCGCCAGAACCGCGCGGCCACTATTTCGCCTGTCTCATACATCTTGCTCACCAGATGGTAGAGTTTTGTCAGGATTGGCTCTCCCAAGGCTGTCAGTAGTTCTAATGGAATGTTGTCTACTCCCGGGGCCTTGTTTCGACTCAGATCTTTCAGTGCTGTGTCAAACTCTTCACGCAGTATTGTATCTCCCATTTCGTCTTCATCTACATTCTCTTCCATTTCCAGAATATTGTCCTCAAGTACGTCGCCCTTGTATAGACCCTCTATATACTCCTTCCACCTTTCTGCTTTCCCTTCTTTGCTCTGAACTGGGTTTCCATCTGAGCTCTTGATATTCATCCAAGTGGTTCTCTTTCCTCCAAAGGTCTCTTTAATTTTCCTGTAGGCAGTATCTATCTTATCCCTAGTGAGATAAGCCTCTATATCCTTACATTTGTCCTCTAGCCATCCCTGCTTAGCCATTTTGCACTTCCTGTCGATCTCATTTTTGAGACGTTGGTATTCCTTTTTGCCTGCTTCATTTACTGCATTTTTATATTTTCTCCTTTCATCAATTAAATTCAATATTTCTTCCGTTACCCAAGGATTTCTACTAGCTCTCGTCTTTTTCCTACTTGATCCTCTGCTGCCTTCACTACTTCATCTCTCAGAGCTACCCATTCTTCTTCTATTGTATTTCTTTCCCCCATTTGTGACAATTTTTCCCTTATGCTCTCCTTGAAACTCTGTACAACCTCTGGTTTAATCAGTTTGTCCAGGTCCCATCTCCTTAAATTCCCACCTTTCTGCAGTTTCTTCAGTTTTAATCTATTTTACTAACAGAAAAGATGCTGCCTGTGCTGCTGAAATCTTAAACATTGCACCTTCGAAGCGTATCGACTTGTGATGCTTTTCTGCAGTTATCATAAAATGCCCTATTCTTCTTCCCGCAATTTGTCACTTTACGTCCTTTCCTTGGGCATAGAAAACACCTGTTAATGCTTCTTTGCTTCTGTTTTCATTCAATGACGTCAGTAATTTTATTACAATCTTGGGCTCAATGGAGACTTCAAGCTTTAAGTGAACTTGTTTATGAGAAGTATCGGACTCAACAATGTCATTCCCACCGGTAAATTCGCTCAATGCTAAAGTATTAACTTAATTTTTTTGTGTAAAACGCTGTCATATCCTCCTGTCACACAATGGAATCTGCATGAAACTGTGACGAAATAGCATGCTGAACAGTAGTAGTACGCTTTCATACAGGTCATGCTTTTAAAGTCACCCAAACATTATAGGCCGTCAATGGTAGATTATTAATTTTATCTTACAGTACAAAGTGTTTAGCATCTTTTGCTGATAATGCCAATCATTAGAGCAAACACCAATGCTAGGGTGTTAGACTTATCCTGCAGTATATAACTTTGGCATCTTCTGCTGGTAATGCTAACATGTGCTGCCACACTACAACACAATTCGATGAAATAGCATACTGAATAGTAGTAATATACATTCACACTGGTCACAAAAAGAGTGGCTACGCTTTCAAAGCCTAACAAAAAATAAAGAGACTCCATGCTGGGTTGTTAATTTCATATAGCAGTACAAAACCTTTCTCGTTTTATACTGATAATAATAAGCAGTCGAAGATGTGACAGTTGACATTTCGAAACAAATATGCGTTCAGAACTTAAAATAGAATACTGACAACAGAAGCACAGTGTGACAGCTACTGCATCTTGCGTAGTATTCTGTATGTGCAATGGTTATCAGGTAGTGGGGGTTTCACCTACTAGGGGTATCACATACTGAGGGTGAGCAGCAGTTTGCACGTGCAGACACCAGCAAATCTAACCACAATATCAACTAATTGAGTTGAAATTTATTTTGATAAGTTACAGCTTGTTGCAACACTTTGTAATTAAATTTCATCCCACATGTGTGCACAAAACATAAAAAATTACATACAATATTTTCACATCTTCCTCACTATTACAGTCATTATCAGTAAATTTCGTGTGTCCTGAAATTGGAAGAAGGTACCTCAAAACTGTAATGACTTGTCCCAACATTGTAACAAGCTGCCATAAAACTATAACAACTTGTCCCAAGGCTGTAAATAGTTGCCCTGAAACTAATACTGCCTCAACCAGTAGTATTTGAGGGCAGGGGGAGACGGCTGTAGTTCGTTACAATTTTGGGAAAAGTTATTATAGTCTCAGGGCAAATTGTTACAGTTTCAGGTCAAGTTGTTTTCAGTGCAAGTTGCTACAGTTTCTGGGCAAGATTTTTAAAAAACATTTACAGTTTTGGGACAAGTTGTTACTGTTTTAGGGCAAGTCGTTACCATACCGTGACAGCTTGTCATAGTTTCTAGGCAAGATGTTACAGTTTCAGGGAAATGTGTTCCTGTTTTTAGGCAACTAGTCGCAATTTCGAGACAACTTCTTACGCTTTTATTGCTAATTGTTACAGGTTTGGAGCTAATTACTACAATTTCATTAAAGAATCAGGGCAACTTGTTTATAGTTTCACGACAGTTGTTGCAGTTTCTCGGCAAGTTCTTTTCTGTTTTGGAGCAAGCTGTTAGGATTTTGGAATAAGTTGTTACAGTTGTGGGGTAAATGAAATTTACTGATGATGGTTATGATGATTACGATAGTGACTATGACGATTATGACAAAGATGATGAGGTAGATTTGGATACATTGCACTATTTTTGGATGTTTTGTACACACCTGTGAGATGAAATTTAATGAAAAATTTGTGTGTGTGTGTTTGTGTGTGTAACTGTCTCTCCCACACACTCAGTAGCTGACACCCACTATACACACATAATGTCAGTTTATGGTGGTGGGAAAAAGCCTTGAAAAAACTTACCTTGTTGACTAATTGCTTCTGCTTGTTGGAACAATTCTTCTTGCTTAGTCAACATCATCATTAGACGTGCTGAGATCTGCACATCTGCACGGGTGCACACTCACAGTAGCTGACACCCGCAGTAGCCAGCAACCACTGCACATACAGAATACTATTTAAGATCCAGTGGTTAACACCTTCTGCACATAAACAACTTCAGCTTCTGTAGTTACTATTTAAGTTCTGACTTGTTATTTGTTTGAAACTATCCATAACTGCTGTCTTGCTAGATTTGCGATGTGAGAATAAGATGACAAACGTTTCATTCTACAAGGTAAAATTAGTGTCCTAACGTGGACTCGCAATATTGTTTGAACGACTTTGAAAGCATAGCAATCCTCGTTTCTTACCTGCATGAAAGTGTATTACTACTTTTCTGTATGCTATTAAATCGAAATATTATGTAGTGTCGACTGTGCGACAGCAGATGATGACAAGGTTTTAAATTGGAAGATGAAGGTAATATATTAACGTGGACTCATTATAATGTTTTGTGCAATTTTTATCGATTTTACAGATGAGTTCCTGACGAGTGCAGAGCGCGGAATAGCATTATTTACTTTGATAATTGTCGTCAACAAGTACATTTTTAAACTGTACATTATTCATAAGTTGTTATCATGTATGTTTCGCAACGTTACAGAACCAAATTTCATGTGTGTCAAGGAATCTATTGCATACTGTTAATGCGTGGTACAAAGACAGAACTAAGTTCTTCTACTAACCTATAATTTGTTTAAGTACGCCAAATAAGTGAATCATTCATATTTTAATAAGTTATACAGACAATTTAGATGTGGAAATATTTCATTTGGAGGTTCATTGTGCTTGCAATGTGTGGTACTACAGTCAAACGTTGACCATCAATAAGTGCTGTTTAACCCATGTTTTTTTAGTACCAATAAAAAAGCCATGTGTTTCTTTTTACTGTTACAGAACAATTAATTTCTAATGTGTGTTTTGTGATCGAAATCTATTTGGGAAATCGAGCAGCAAGCGTTCATGCCACGAAACATTCGCAAATGGAAAGGAAAATTGGTAAACAGCAATGTTACACAAAGTTCCCTCCGCCACACACCAGGGACGAAAGCGGTTTGATATTGCGCTGTCATCGAGTTCTGAGCTAAGTTGAAAGTTGCTGTATACGCATCGGGAAATGATAGTGGTAAACAAAATATCTTCCGAAACACACTAGATACGAAGGCTGATTAATACTGCATTTCCTTTGATTTCTGAACTATGTCGAAAGTTTCAAGTCTGTGCCAGATGTGAAAGTGAGTTCAAATTCGATTGTAAAATTTATACCGAACAAACAGACAAGAAAGCAACCTAATAGGAGCGTATTAAAGAGACCGAAAATGGCCACCCTGCTAAAGGATCACGGGAGTGTGATCTGACCTCTCCTCTACAGATCTTGGTAGTCGACAACAAAATCACTCCTGTAAAAGATTCCTACACGTGTCCATTGACAAGGTTCAAATGGCTCCAAGCACTATGGGACTTAACATCTGAGGTCATCAGTCCCCTAGGACTTAGAACTACTTAAACCTAACTAACCTAAGGACATCACACACATCCATGCCCGAGGCAGGATTCGAACCTGCGACCGTAGTGGTCGCGCGGTTCCAGACTGTAGCGCCTAGAACCGCTTGGCCACCCCGGCCGGCCATTGACAAGGTGACCGAACTGTGGCACTGATGTACCCTCTGGCTGTGATCCAGCTGACGAGACCACAATGGGCAATATTAGCAGCGACGCCCACGGCTGGCCAGTGGCGCTGCGAGCAGAACACGGGTAGGTCTGGGTACAGGGGGAGCCGTCCAGTGTAGCTCACTCCAGGCCGGGCCAGTCGTGCCCAGTCCAGCTCGCTGTCCGGCCGCTGCAGCCGTAATGAGATTAAAGTCGTCCGGTCCCGCGCCGCGCCGCGAGCTGCTCCAATCAGGAGCCGCCTGGCCGGCCAGTCAGCATACATTACGCACATCAAAGTCCGCCGCTGCAGCGCTCAAAGCGGGCCGCTCCGCCCCTCCCACCCTAATCCAATCTGCTTCTTAGGTCGCCCGCCGACAGCCGCTCCAATGTGCGCTGCGTCGAGGTCAGCCGGCCATCACTCCCCAAAACTTTTAAAATTACTCCGTTTCTCTTCGGACTCTACTCCTCCTCCTCCGCCTATTCCTTACCACAATCGACCGTCAACGCAGTTTCTTCCTTCGACGATTTGCTTACACTCACGTGTGTCTTGCGGATATTTCTCCCAAAGTCACGGAATCCTTAAGAAATAATATTCCGAGCACGTGGATTGGCTTTTACCTGATAACCGCTGTGGAGGGCCATGAAAGCATTATGATCATGTTGCTTTTGTACAGCCTAACTTTAGAATTTTCCATTTATGCTGGAGGAGAAGTCTTGATTGTGAAATATTGGTGGAATATTAACATCTGACTTAGCCACCCACCGCCGCCGACATTTATCGTTTACTAAATGAGAGGCCGGCAAGAGTGGGCGAGCAGTTCTAGGCGCTACAGTCTGGATCCGCGTGACCGCTACGGTCGCAGGTTCGTATCCTGCCTCGGGCTTGGATGTGTGTGATGTCCTTAGGTTAGTTAGGTTTAAGTAGTTCTAAGATCTAGGGGACTGATGACCGTAGATGTTAAGTCCCATAGTGCTCAGAGCCCTTTGAACCATTTCTTACAGCTGAGGTTAACTTCATTATGAAGTAATGTCTTAATTGGCACAAATGTATTTTAAATGTAAACTGTTCGATTAAATCCCCAAATAATGAAGGCGTGATTTCATTCATAGCCTACAAAAAAAAAAAAAAAAAAAAAAAAAAAAAAAAAAAAAAAAAAAAAAAAAAAAAAAACCAAAATGCTGACTCAGCCCGTTACGTGTTACGAATTACTGTGCATTGGTACCTGTGAAATACAGCGTGTTTCGTCACATCTCAGCATTTTGCAAACAATACTCCAGACGTCTCAGCCTTGAGTTGTGAATTCCTTCAAATACCTCCGGATCATTCTGAAGACCATACAATTTGCTTCTCCAGTGTTTCAGCCATATCAATGGAAATTTTGTCCCATAGTGCTCAGAGCTCTTTGAACCAACTAAATGAGAGCATACAAAACAGATGGAAAGAAATCGTACGTTCTTTCTACCATACTCAATCTAGGAGGATGCTCTGATCTTTAATGAGAAAGCATACACCACCCCCAAGAAAAAAGTTGCATAAATTTAGAGCAGCGGTTTCCAACCTTTCTGAGGCCTTTACCCCTGATAGAAATCAGATATTACCCAGTACCTCTTTCCCTGTCCCCACCACCATCAACAAAGTACCTAACTAAACAATAAAATGAAAAAGCAATTTCTCTGAAAGATTTTTTTAAAAAAATCTGCGAAACGTAAATAATACTTTGTGTTTCTAGCTGCTTTATTAAACCATGAACCAAATATTCAGTGAGACAATTGGTACTGCTTATTTCTAACAACATTTTGTTTACAGAATGATAAGGTAGTCCTCAGTGGCCAGCGAGTGCTTCTTACACCTCCTTCTCAGGAAAGAAAAAATGGTTCAAATGGCTCTGAGCACTATGCGACTTAACTTCTGAGGTCATCAGTCGCCTAGAACTTAGAACTAATTAAACCTAACTAACCTAAGGACATCACACACATCGATGCCCGAGGCAGGATTCGAACCTGCGACCGTAGCGGTCGCTCGGCTCCAGACTGTAGCGCCTAGAACCGCACGGCCACACCGGCCGGCCCAGGAAAGAATGGTAATTATCCATACTTAGAATAGAGTTGCTACAAAACGTGCTTCCTCTGCATCACTCCCCCCCCTTCCCCCACAGCAACACTTGATTCACCCACACCATACACCCCCAACTAAAATCAACCAGATTACAACAAAAATTAGGCCTACTGTTTGTAAGTCACTAGACTGCTGGACTCCTTACAGCCGAGCTGGCAGGAAATTGAAGACTTCGGGCAGCCGGTGCTTGGTATATCATCATTGGCAATAATTATAATAAATAGAGTTTTGCCCCTACAGTAATGTAGTAGCCATGAAATGCTTACTGTTGTGTTTCGTTGTCAATTAGTTCATTTATTGCTGCAGAATGAACCATGAGGGAATTTATGGTCTATTTCAGGAACTACCTACAACTCAGAGAAGGAATTTTCTTGAGAGCAGATCTGATGTATTTGTCTCAGCTTTTCTGTCACAGACGCATAGTACAAGTTATAGACTGATCAGCGAGAGCATTATGACCACATATCTAATAGCCGGTATCTTCACTTTCCGCACTGATAACTGCGGCTACGCGTCGTGGCATGGAAGCAGTGAGTCTTTGGTAGGTCGCTGAAAGGAGCTCGTACCACATCTGCACACAAAATTCGCCTAATTCCAGGATATTTCGAGGAGGGGGCCGATGAGCCCCGGCACCACGTTCAGTTACATCCCATATGTGTTCACTGGGGTTCAGACCTGGCGAGTTGGGGGGCCAGCACACCAATTTGAACTCACCAATGTGTTCCTTGAACCACTGCGTCACACTTATGATATGGCGCATTATCTTGTTGAAAAATGCCACAGCCGACGGGAAACATGATCGTCATGAAGGGATGTATGTCGTCTGCAAACAGTGTACGATACTCATTGGCCGTCTTGGCGTCTTGCACAAGCTCCCCTGGATTCACGGACGCCCGCGGGAAAGTTCCCCAGAGCACAATGGAGCAGCCGCCAGCTTATCTCCCTCCCGCAGTAGCTGTTCTCCCGGATGACTACGGATTGGCGCCCTCCTATCGCCATGATGAAGAAGTTATCGGGATTCATCAGACCATGAAACGCTCTGCCTCAGCGCAACGCCGAATGATTATGGTCACGTGCCCACTTCAGTCGCAGTTGCCGATGTCATGGCGTAAACATTGTAACATGCATGGGTCGACGACTGCGGAGGGCCTTCGTTAGGAATGTTCGGTGCACTACTACTCTGCCCAGCATTGAAGTCTGATGTTACCTCTGCTACAGTTCGTCCCTTGTCCTGTTTTACCAGTCTGCCAGTCTACGACATCTAATATCTGTAACGGGGACGGAGGGGGGGGGGGGGGGGGGGTGGCCGCCCAACCCCGCGACGTCTAGACGTGGGTTTCACCTTGGTTTCGCCAAGTGTTGAAGACACTCACCATAGCACTCTTCGAAAATCCAACAAGTCATGTAGTTACCGAATTGCTCATGCTGAGCCTCCAGGCCATCACAATCTGCTCTCGCTCAAACTTAGATGGATCACGCATCTTCACCATTCTATAGACGGTTAGCACGGTCACTGATACTAAATGCACCGGACGTGTCTCTGGCTAGCAGTCATTCCACGCCAGGTGAAGCCGCTATCGTCTGGATGCGTTTATGTCGGTGGTAGATCGGTCGTCATAATCAGGCTGCTCTGTGTATGTATAGTGATGGAATACATGAGGAAGATGCTGTTCACAAATTCATTTCACAAGCTGTAACTTCTATCATATTGTGTCACGCATTGATGTTAGTAGTCGAAGAAAATGTAATTGTTGGTAACTTATGTAATAAGTAGTACCGTCTTATGAAATAGTGATAATAGTAATGATCTTTTAAAAATAAATTACTGTTGTAACAGAAATACGATGGATACTTTTTTTTACTTCTCATAAAATTATATTTTGTCCTTCAGACGGTAAATACCCGTAGGTTTGGAACTGCTGATTTAGGTGATATGGCTACCTGCATCATTTCCACCTCCGAGCCAACCACGGATGAAAACATCAAGAGAGAAGATAGACTTCACTGAAAGTATAGAACTGAGTTTTCCATGTCATTCCAATTGGAACAGAGCACAGAATCCATAAAGAACATGAAACCTAGAAAGGCAGCAGGCAATGATGATAATTTACCCTGAATTTATACCGTGGTCGTGCATCTGTGAAATGACTGAACACCTTTTCTGCAAACATCTTAGTGATGTGGCGTCTTCCATCGCTGTACAGTCTTTCTTACTCGATTTTGAGGAAACTATTTGAAAAAAAAGACTTTTTCTAGTTCTTACGTGATATCACAGCTTGATAATAAACTGTTTTTCTTTTCATTATTGCCCATGTTACTATGACACCTTACAAATAAATAAACCACTTGGCATATTTTGAAAAGCTTGCAGTGAAAAATATAGTCACGGGCCAGTTTACGTTTGGTGGGTTTTAGGCCATAGATTATTGGATATGAAATATAGCTAACATCTCTAAATTGTTTTCCCATTCTCAAGAAAATGCGTGAGAAATAGTGGACGTTGTCCGTGCGAAGTTGGCACCTACACACCACACGCCATGGTATTACCACCTGCTATGATGTATTACGCAAAGTGCGGAGTTGTCTCGTGTTTCTCTTTTCTGAATGCTGCCGGTACAAGCCAAACCTGGAAATGAAAATCTTAGTGAACTGAAAAAGACACCTGGACTCATCGGGTGATGATACTGACTAAATGTTTTTTCAGTCTTCGCTCCTTGATTTCAGGATATTTTGTGACAGGTATAAAAAGAGGTCTGATATCTAAATTACAGTTACTTCTGAATGAGCAGCTGTTTTTCTTATCATCATGGGCTCCTTCCATTTCTTCAAGTACATTGTCCACCCATAAGCAGATTTCGCCACCACACACCACACACACACCCACCGATTGTGACTGTTCTCGTTTCGAACCCAGCGTTTCTTCTAAATACTCCTCAAGCTGAATCACAAACTACTTTGCGAAACTGAGCAGTTGTAGAAATACTAACACAGATTTGTTAATTTGTAATATTTATTTATATGTGTACCACAGTGAATAAAGTATCATACTAGGTGGTATTATAAAAAAAAAAGTTTTCATGGTAGAATTTTAAACATCATTCAAACACTTTTACCAACTTATTGCAATGAGGATTTGGTAGCTCCTCCGCAGGAGAAAAAGCAATTTGAAAATTTGAGTCCTACTTTGTTAGACTATTTGATGCTAGTTGGTCCAAAACGTGGGAACTGTCTGTGCTCATTCTGTAGAATTCGTGGAATTTTTCACGTTGAGAGACCTTACGAGAAACCACAGCCGAACCATGTTTGATATTTATAGCACTGTACAGTTGTACCCAATATTTTCTTTTTTTACGTTTTTTGAGCTTTGAATGATGACATGCCACAGTAACATCCTCTTCAGAAGAGCTGAAATTATCAACTGAAACTGAAATAAAAACACTTTTAATAACATTACTCATGTCTTGACGACACTTTTATTTTTCATCAACCTTACGCCTTTCGACTTCCCGTCATTTTCAAAGGCAGTGCTGTGTCAGACATATAAAAACTTTAGATAGATTATATCACATCAACATTCTCTAGTATGAGAGAAGTGCCGTTTGCACTGAAAGTTACTGAAGGGAAGATCAGCAAACAGTACACAGTACTACATTTAAATGTTCCCTCAGAGCATTCAGAGGGGCAATAGAAGATCTTCGCAATTAGTCTACAGAAACTCATGATTTGATTTCAAAGCCTGGCTTAGAGCTGTGAACCCATTTACGAATTTGAGACTGTTTATGTGTTTAGAAATGTACGTAACTGTTGGAAATAGTTGTTTTTTCTCCTGTGCCATACGTCAACAGATGATAATAACCTAAAATTTGTGATAACATCACAAGCAATACGACGCAATTGAAGTGCGATCTCTCAACTTCAGGTAAAGTATAGTAACATCTTTAAAAACAGGTTAACGTTTTAACAACACTAAAAGTGTCAGTGCAGTAAGTTTCCTACTGCAGCCCTCTTATATTGAATAAATGAATGCTTAAGAAATTATAGAGCTCTTCTTTAAATTTGTTCTACACTTCCCATTAATTTTACTTTATAACTTTCTGCAAAGACACATCACAGAAATGACGACATGAACTAGAATAAATACTATTAATTTACTCCAGAAAACATACATCATATTCAAGTTGACTTCAGCGTGGGCCGGCCGGAGTGGCCGTGCGGTTCTAGGCGCTACAGTCTGGAACCGAGCGACCACTACGGTCGTAGGTTCGAATCCTGCCTCGGGCATCGTGTGTGTGATGTGCTTAGGTTAGTTAGGTTTAATTAGTTCTAAGTTCTAAGTGACTGATGACCTCAGAAGTTAAGTCGCATAGTGCTCAGAGCCATTTGAACCATTTGAACTTCAGCGTGTCACAGAAAGGGCATACAGTTCTAATAGAGATGCATCAATGTAAACTCAATGTCTTAAGCTCTGCGACTAACAGTATGATTATTCCTAAGATATTATGTTTAATTTAAGTATACCGTATTCGTACATAATCGAGAAAGAAATAGAAAACATAGAGGTTACCAATATCGAGTCTTCACCTTTGTCCATGAACAGTGATTCTGAGCCTTTAAGTCACTGATACCAAATAGTGCTGCATTTCAGTTCAATAGAAATATCTGCCCTTACTCCTCCAGTGGTGACATCTAATTGAAGGACCAACAGTTGGAATAGACATTCTTTATTCTTCAGAAAAATGCTGTATGGATTTTCACGAAGGCCTAGGGCTTTCGCAGTTACCTCTTTCTATTTTTATTTATTTATTTATTTATTGATTCATCAGTCTTCTGACTGGTTTGATGCGGCCCGCCATGAATTCTGTTCCTGTACCTACCTTTCATCTCAGACTACCGCTTGCCACCTACGTCCTCAATTATTTGTTCGATGTATTCCAATCTCTGTCTTCCTCTATAGTTTTGCCCTATACAGCTCCCTCTAGTACCATGGAAGAAGTCCCCCCTCATGTCTTAACACATCTCCTATCATCCTGATCCTTCTCCTTATCAGTGTTTTCTATATATTCATTTCCTCTCGCGTGGAACCTCCTCGTTCCTTACCTTATCAGTCAACCTAATTTCCAACTGTGACTTCGGTGCCATTTGTTACGTCATATACAAAAGAAATTACATATATATTTTACATATTTTTATTTTTAATTTATCAGCATGATTCTTTCTCTGAGGGATATTGTCTTTTCTTATCACTTTTACTTACGTGCATAAGTAAATATGAAACGGGTTCTTGAAGGGCCGCTGTTATTCATGTACCAACTTTAGATTTTGAATGGGATGACTAAAGTATAGTTGCTGTTAGCTGAATTAAACGTAATTTTGTTAATTTCTATTTATTGATTGCAAAGCAAGGCTCGAGAGAATTTCGATTGTTGCCGTGAAGCGGCCAAGATAAAACTTACTGAACTCATGGAATCTGTATAATTTAAAAACATGAACTTTAACGTAAATTAATCATCTGTTGCAATTTAAAAAGTTTCTTACAACGAAATCTCTCGCATTTACATTTACTGTTAACACCGTGAAAAATAAATTAATACTTCGGCGCGTAATGGCCGACCAGAGGCTGCATCGGAAGATGAGCTTCTCGCAGCGCAAATTACTGAAAAAAATGCTTATTATAAATAATTAGCCACTGCGAGCATTTGAGGTGACAACTATTACTAAGAAATTCATTTTGTGATAATAATAACAATTTTATTTTACCAGAAATACGAATAACTTACATAAAATATGTGTAGCCGCCCAATTGCTGCCTTCCGTATAGCAAAAAAAAAAAACAAAAAAAAAAAAAACAGTGTGTGTCCCATAAAATACGTCCTTCCTCCTCGGCCGTACAACCGCGGCACTTTCGATCCTTTTTTTATTTTCATAGACATTAAATAAAGATGCTACTCTTAAATTATCGCTGCATATCAGTTGTTTTAAGGCCACTAGCTATATATTTTACACTAATTATATTCATAAAATACTTTAACTGCCGTTTACTACCGATAAAAATGTCACTATTTATGTGACGTACCCGTCACACACCACGTATAAAATGCTTCGACTCTCTTCTGCTCCGGTTTTCCCACAGTCCATGTTTCACTACGGTACAACGCTGTGCCCCAAACATACATCCTCAGAAATTTCCTCCTCAAGTTAAGGCCTATGTTTAGTAGACTTCTATTGGCCAGGAATGTCCTTTTTGCCATTGTTAGTATATTGTTGATGTCCCACTCGCTCCGTTCGTCATTGGTTATTTTGCCGCCTAGGTAGTTTAATTCCATAACTTCAACTACTTGCTGATCATCAATAATGATATTAAGTTTCTCGCTGTTCTCATTTCTGTTACTTTTCATTACTATTGTCTTTCTTCGATTTACTCTCAGTGTATATGCTGTATTCCTTAGACTTCATTTCATTCAGCAAAGCACTTTTCTTGATTTTTCTTTAGTCTTGCTTCCATTATCAACTGATCGTCATCTAACACATTCTCAGTTTTCATTTCCATTCTTCTGTATATTATTCTTGTCAGCAACTTGGATGAATGGGCTGTTAAGCTGATTGAGTGATAATTGTCGCACTTGTCAACCCTTGCAGTCTTCGGAACTGTGTGGATGATATTTTTCCGAAAGTCAGATGATACGTCGCCAAACTCACACATACTACACGCAAACGTGAGTAGACGTTTTGTTGCCGATTCTCCCAATTATTTTAGAAATTGTGATGGAACGTTACGCCTTATTTGATCTTAAGACCTCCAAAGTTCTATTAAATTATGATTCTAATACTGGACCCCCTACTCCTCTAAGTTGACTCGTTTTCCTTCTTCAGTCACTTCAAACAAATCTGCCCCCTCACAGAGGCCTTCAATGTACTCTTTCCACATATCCGCTTTCTCCTCGGCGTTTAACAGTGGAATTCTCTTTGCACTCTTAATGTTACCACCCTTGGTTTTAATGTCACCGACAACAATAATTTCTTTTTCGATTTCTTCATATTTTTCAAGCAACCATTTCGCCTTACATTCCTTGCACTTTCTATTTATTTCATTCCTAAGGGAGTCGTATTCCAGAATTTCCCTGAACATTTTTGTAATTCCTGCTTTCATCGATCAACCTAAGTATTTCTTCAGTTACCTATGGTTACATCGTTGCTACCTTCTTTGTTCCTGTGTTTTCCTTTCCCACCTCTGTGACTGACATTCTTAGAGGTATTCATTTCTCTTTAACTGTACTGCCTACTGAGCTATTCCTTATTGCTATATCTATAGCCTTAGAGAAATTCAAGCTTATATCGTCATTTCTTAGTACTTCCGTACACCACTTCCTTATATATTGATTCTTTCTGACTAATCTCTTATGTTTCAACCTATACTTCACGTCTACTAAATTGTGATCTGAGTATATATCTGCTGTTAGGTACACCTTACAATCCATTATCTGACTTCGGAATCTCTGTCTGACCATCATATAATCTAACATTAAGCTTCCTCTTTTCCATGTATCTCCTCCTCTAATGATTCTTGAACAGAGTATTCGCGGTTACTAGCTGGAATTTATTACAGAAATCAATTAGTGTTTCCCCTCTCTCACTCCTTGTCCAAAGGCCATAGTCTCCTGTAACATTTCCTTCTACTCCTTCCCCAACAACTGCATTCCAAGACCCCATGACTATTACACCTTCATCTCCATTTACTACTGTATTACTCTTTCAATATCCCCATATACTTTCTCTACCTCTTCGCGTTTAGCTTGCGACGTCGGCATGTATACCTGAACTATCGTTGGTTTGGTGTCGATTCTGTCGAGAACAACCCTATCACTGAACTGTTCACAGTAACACTCTTTGTCCTCCTTCCTACTCCCGTTATACCACTTTCTGCTGTTGTTGATATTACCCTATACCCATCTGACCAGAATCCTTGTCTTCTTTCCATTTCACTTCACTGAAACCTACTATATCTAGATTGGCCGTTTGCATTTCCCTTTTTAGATTTTTTATCTTCCGTACCATATTCAAGCTTCTGACATTCCAATCCCCGACTCGTAGAACGTTATTCTTTCGTTGCTTATTCAATCTTTTCGTCTTGGTCACCTCCCCCTTGGCAGTCCCTTCCCGGAGATCTGAATGGGGGACTATCCCGGAATCTTTTTCCAATGGAGAGATCAAGATAACAATTTTTCAATTACAGGCCATCTGTCCTGTGGTTATACGTTATGATTTCCATCGCCTTCTGCATCGTCACGCCGTTGATAATTACTGATTATTCCGCCTATAGGGTCAGTTTCCTTCCGCAAGGACAAGATAATGCCCTGAACGTCTGTCCGCTCCTCCCTCCTCTTGACAACGCCGTTTACAGGATGAAGGTGACTTCTTATTCCGGAAGTCTTCGGCCGCCAAAGCTAATCATCAATCAAAATTTAAGTGGTGGTGGTTTCTAATCAAAGACGCTACTTTTATTTTTTTAAAGGAAGGGAGGGGTGGGGGCAAAGTGGACAGGAGTCACAACCCGAGGCCCAGGCAACATGTCCCGTTCCCACCGTCGAGAAACCGACGAAAGCCTAGGGGACGTGAGGTAGAGGTACAGTGAAGATCGTTTATTTATTTATTTTGCTTTTCTTTCGGTTTTATTCTTATTTATTCATTTTCTAATATTAATACAACCAATAATAGCAGGAAACCGGCGTCGCGAGGAGGAGGGCACAGTAAGGCGTCAGCCTCATTGAGACTATCAACATGTAGTTTGCCCGAGAAGAGCATTCCGATGGCCAGATAATGTATCGGTTCTGTGGAAGAGGCGGGGATCAACTCTTCGTGAGAGAAGCGCCCCAGCTTTCGAGTGGGTAAAGGAAGACACTGCGGAGGAAATTGGAGAAAAATTGTCCTTATTTTGGATTTCGGGCAACTGAACAATGGCGTTCATTAAAGAACTGCTAAAAAATCAAGGATAATTTTCTCACCATCAGCAAAAAGAATTCGTCTTCGTTTGCGGGAAGTATCCCGTTTCCGGAAAGAGGAGCAGTTGAGTAGGTGTCTGATGACGAGTCGTACGTGTAATTAGGGACATCTGTCCCATCAGGAGCCAGACACCTCTTGCCTATCTGCAACCCGGCGGTGCTCGTCTGTGTCCAAACCATCACAGGCGACACACAACGGGGTGTCTGTGAGGTGAATCCTGTTCAGGCGAGACCGGCATACTTGCTTCCCATTGACAGTAAGGTACCATGCAGACTGGACATCAGTGTCAAGATAAGGAGCGCAGACCGATCGCATGCCAGTAGACGTGGAGATGCTTTCCCTCAACCACGCTCGGTGACCTGTGCTGCTGAAGGAAACCATACATCACCTTCGTGGATGTCGAGTGGGCTGGCAGTATCAGAGTACGGACGTAGCTGAGTTAGAGGAGAAAGTGGCGGAAGCAAAAGAAGGGCGGCGGGACTTCCGAAAGCTAGATAAGTACTAAGAGAGAGTGTGGTACAAGGGCCTCCAGCAATAGGCTGGTAATGCCGTAGGACTACGACGCCACAATGTCATGTCAGAGCCAATGAAAAGGGCTACCGCTTTGTCAGGCACATGATACAGACCTAAACCGACCTGCACCGCGGAAGGGCAAGGATCTCGTGCTTTATCTAGTTCCACAAGCCGTGGTAAACAAATGAACCCAATGCCGCTAGCATGCGGCCTGCCATGGATGGCGGAATAGGAAGTGTCTGTGACACATAAGGGATACGTGACGCCAAAGATCGAATGCTCGTAAAGGGGCATCGAAGTGCCCAGTGCGTAGTTGGGAAAGTAGACGTCGGCAGTTGAGGCAATCACTTACGAAATCGAGTCCTAAGCATCGGATAGTATCAGCTACACGCAAAGGAGCAGCACTGTCTGCAGGAAGCCCTGCCCTCGGCGCTCGATTTGCTCTCGATTTGGGGACGTTAAGGCACCTAACATAAGCTTCGCCGTAGGTAGTAACCCATGCCGGTGAATTCCTGACCTCAGCACCGCTACGAAGAACGATGACGTGATCGTCTGCATAAGCAGTGCAGCTGAATACGTAGTCACCGAAAGACATCCCAGAGAGGTGCTGACGGGGGCCGCAGAGCAACGGTTCCTCAGCGGGAGTATACAACAGGGCAGAGTGCGGGCAGCTTTGACGCACTGATCGACGGATCGAGATGGGAGGAGTGAGATGGCCGTTGCAGAGTACACGAGACGTTGCTCCACGAAGGAGACGCATTGCGACGTCCCCGGTAATATCAGGGTAGCCCGTATTGCGGAGCACCCCTTCCAGGTAGTCGTGGTTGACCCGATCGAATGCTGGCTGAAGTCAAGAGCTGCCAAAAGTCCAGGAATACGACGAGTTTGAGCGGCAGAGGACTGTGCGGCTGTTGTTGCACCTCCCAAAGAAGTTTGATCGGAGAAAACCACGTACCGAACTATGGATTTACGCCGGGCAACCAACAGTCGCTGTTGAGAAACGTAAATGGACGATAATTGCGTATCCGTGAAGTGCCCCGAGGCTAGTGGATGGGAATGAGGAAACCATGGAGTATGCCATCTGGAATCGGCGCGAAAGACGACATAAGGTCCTCACAAATTTCCGTCCACTCTGGCGCCAGAGTGCCGAAATGTCCGATAAAACTCCAGTGGGTGGCTGTCAGGGCCAGGGGACCTGTTCGTAGAACCCGCCTGGATAACGTCATGGACTTCGTCCTCTGTAACGTTAGCAAGCAGATCCATCGTCGCATCCACTGAAATCGAGCTAAAGGTTAGTAATGTTGGCAGAGTGGTGACAGCATAACGTAATGTACAGGAAGGGCAGACCCGATATCCCGTTGGGTATCAAAACACTGCGCGTCACCGAAAACATTCAAATGGTTCAAATGGCTCTGAGCACTATGGGACTTAACTTCTGAGGTCATCAGTCCCTTATAACTACTTAAACCTAACGTCACACTCATCCATGCCTGGGGCAGGATTCGAACCTTTCGAACCTGCGACCGTAGCGCCTAGAACCGCTCGGCCACTCTGGCCGGCCGAAAACATTAATCAAATTCCTCCGACAGTGGCGTTTTTCCTCTATGACATGATACCTATACAGAGATGGACGCTCTTGCACTAATCCATCGTGTGTGCGCGCCCTGACCATGTTTCCTTAAAAGTGGCGGCGAGAAAGGGATGTTGGCTGTGCCTTGGTAGGATTCACTGTCGCCTGGCGCTCTGGCGAGTACGGCATCATTGTACATTCCTGGAGAATGGTGAAGTAGAATTCCTGAGTCCGTCGCTGCTCTTCCGTAACCAATCAAGGCCTTGCGGAGGGCAGGTTTTGCGCAGAGCACCCATCATGACAGGACAGACTGATGGGCATCACGGCGTCGACGACAAGCTGGCTATATTGTCTCGATGGTCTGCCGACACCCGGGTGGAGTAAGGTGGATCCTGGTTAGTTCCCATGGTCCAAGGCCGCGCCACCCCCTTTGACAGCAGAGATTGATGGCTCCGACATGCGCATCAGAACCCAACGGGCCAAACTTCAGCAACCTGCACCCCACTGAAAATATCGCGGGAGATGTAAACACGATTGAGTCGGCTGGAAGAATGGCTAGTGACATGGGTAAACCTCGGACGATTCCCATGAACGTGCTCCCAAGAATCCACTAGTCTGAGGTGCTGGAGAATTGTCACTAGCGCCGAGCACGTAGAGTGACATAGTAGTTGGTCTTTAGGTTCGTGGGTGCATTTGGAATCGCCTCCAATGATCAATACAAGCTGTCGACCCAGGAACATAGGCATGACTGTCCCCGAGAAGAAGGTTCAACGTTCACGGTGACGACCCGAACGAAATAGCGCATATACGTTGACGACGCTGACACCACTAAACGTGAGAGCGATATCTCTGGCATCACGGAGATAGGCAACTGCATCAGCGAGGATAACGTCAAGTAAGAGGATCGCAACGCCACTACCAGTAGGGGAAGCATGAGAGACATGAGTTGTAAAACTATGGGGAGCACAGAAAGTTGCGACGTGCACCTCCTGAAGGAGAGCAACGTCAACGTCCGCGGTATACAGCAAGTCATGGAGAAGAGCCAGTTTGTGGCGTACGCGAATGGTGTTGACACTGACCGTGGCTATGCTATAAGTCTGGAAAACTGCCATCACCACGGGGATGGGCAATTAAAACACGGAGGAAGTACTGGGAACTCTCTGTTAGGCCCCCGTCGAAGGGCACATCACTGTGACGGGGAGGGAGCCGACCGGGGAGTCCTTCGCTCCAGAAGTTCCATCCTGAGAATCGACGTCGTCCGCCCAGGTGACAAACGTCTCACCGGGCCGGTTCAGTGGACCACTATCAGAGGTGCGCCCACAGATAGCGTCAGGCACAGAAATGGAGGTAAACGCATCAGATGCAGGCGAGGGAAGGTCGGTGTCAGGAGGTGGACGCTGACTGGAGATGGAGGTGGGGAAGGATGTAGCGTCGTCAGGTGTCAGGGCGTCAGAGGACAGCGCACTATCAGTAGCAGTGTCGTCATCCTGGTACGGTGTTGTGTTTTCCGTTTCCTCGACCAACGTTGCTTCCTAACACGCTGGTCCGTGTCGGATGACGGGCGGCTATCTCGGACATGTGGCCAGATGACATAAAAGCGGAAAAGATACAGCTCCATGATCAACAACCGTGGAACTGGGACAGACGCTGACGGCCATCGTTCATTTGTATTGCCTCCGGCAGGAGTGTAGGAGGGACAGGCGAAACGTCCATCACGTCGTCGAGAGGAGCCAACGCCGGTGCTGACTGGTTGAGAGGGTCCTCAGCAGCCAGCAGCGTCACAAGATTAGCGACGTCTCCGATCGGCGTCTGAACCACTCTACGTCGGAGACATACGGAACGGACACGGAGTTCCTGGCCTCAACTTGAACAGGTGCGCGGCTGGTCATCATGCATGACGACAGCCCTGCAGTAGGCAATAACAATGTAGGAAGGCACTTTCAATTTTTATCCGACGGGCACCACTGAGGACACGGTATGTTTCGAACGTCTTTCATGTTTGAGATACGTGACTGGAAACGTTGCTGTAAGGTTTAAAGGCGGGCATCACAACCTCCGACAGTACTTCAGAAGAGTTCGAATATCCGCAACGTTAGGAGGCCAATATCATTGTGTTCAACCACGAGCGTCCCTGAATATCTGTCAGAGTATCGGAACTTGAGAGCGTTAGCGTGGCGCCGTACAACGTCGGCACACAGCTCGTCAAAAAATGGTTCAAATGGCTCTGAGCACTATGGGACTTAACATCTGAGGTCAACAGTACCTGAGACCGTAGCGGTCGCGCGGTTCCAGACTGAAGCGCCTAGAACCGCTCGGCCATTGCGGCCAGCACACAGCTCGTCATCCGCCAGCTTTATGTATACAGCAGTACTGGGGATCGAAAACTGAAATCCAAAAACATCTTGTGGAGGGAGACGCATTTCATCCTTTATAAAACGTTCTACTTCATACGCGGTAAGAAAACACCATGACGCGCTACGGTCGCAGGTTCGAATCCTGCCTCGGGCATGGATGTATGTGATGTCCTTAGGTTAGTTAGATTTAAGTAGTTCTAAGTTCTAGGGGACTGATGACCTCAGATGTTATGTCCCATAGTGCTCAGAGCCATTTGAACCATTTTGAACACCATGATGGGAGATGAAGCTCGATCGGAAGCAGCACAACAGGCGAGACGCAAACAAGGCGTGCGCACCTCACCACAGCCAAAGGTCGACTCACCCCTAGACCACGGGCGCAATCTGTTTCTATTACCTGACGTTAGTATTTACTTCAATGAAGTAAAGGCACATGCAGTCACTTCCGATATAAAGATGTGAGAAGTGCGCGATGCTACAAGTACGACTTGCAACTTGTATATTTTCTTGTACTTGCTTAAAATACTGTAGTTATCCTTGTTCCGCTGCCAACCGTATTTGGAACCACGAAATAGTAACACATCTAGGCTGTTCCTATCGAAGAGCGTCCGCCGTGGATTGAAGTCGTATTTCTGTTTGAAACTGTACGCTTTCTCGAAAAAGTTCTACGATGTCTTGTACTTTTACTACAAGCTAGTTCTTGTGGTTACAAGGGACACTGCAGTATTTGCTGACGATTAGAAAGAACATGAACAAGAGCCATGCTTTAAAAATTTCGACGGCCTCGATAAATCATATTTCTCGTTATACACTCCTGGAAATGGAAAAAAGAACACATTGACACCAGTGTGTCAGACCCACCATACTTGCTCCGGACACTGCGAGAGGGCTGTACAAGCAATGATCACACGCACGGCACAGCGGACACACCAGGAACCGCGGTGTTGGCCGTCGAATGGCGCTAGCTGCGCAGCATTTGTGCACCGCCGCCGTCAGTGTCAGCCAGTTTGCCGTGGCATACGGAGCTCCATCGCAGTCTTTAACACTGGTAGCATGCCGCGACAGCGTGGACGTGAACCGTATGTGCAGTTGACGGACTTTGAGCGAGGGCGTATAGTGGGCATGCGGGAGGCCGGGTGGATGTACCGCCGAATTGCTCAACACGTGGGGCGTGAGGTCTCCACAGTACATCGATGTTGTCGCCAGTGGTCGGCGGAAGGTGCACGTGCCCGTCGACCTGGGATCGGACCGCAGCGACGCACGGATGCACGCCAAGACCGTAGGATCCTACGCAGTGCCGTAGGGGACCGCACCGCCACTTCCCAGCAAATTAGGGACACTGTTGCTCCTGGGGTATCGGCGAGGACCATTCGCAACCGTCTCCATGAAGCTGGGCTACGGTCCCGCACACCGTTAGGCCGTCTTCCGCTCACGCCCCAACATCGTGCAGCCCGCCTCCAGTGGTGTCGCGACAGGCGTGAATGGAGGGACGAATGGAGACGTGTCGTCTTCAGCGATGAGAGTCGCTTCTGCCTTGGTGCCAATGATGGTCGTATGCGTGTTTGGCGCCGTGCGGGTGAGCACCACAATCAGGACTGCATACGACCGAGGCACACAGGGCCAACACCCGGCATCATGGTGTGGGGAGCGATCTCCTACACTGGCCGTACACCACTGGTGATCGTCGAGGGGACACTGAATAGTGCACGGTACATCCAAACCGTCATCGAACCCATCGCTCTACCATTCCTAGACCGGCAAGGGAACTTGCTGTTCCAACAGGACAATGCACGTCCGCATGTATCCCGTGCCACCCAACGTGCTCTAGAAGGTGTAAGTCAACTACCCTGGCCAGCAAGATCTCCGGATCTGTCCCCCATTGAGCATGTTTGGGACTGGATGAAGCGTCGTCTCACGCGGTCTGCACGTCCAGCACGAACTCTGGTCCAACTGAGGCGCCAGGTGGAAATGGCATGGCAAGCCTTTCCACAGGACTACATCCAGCATCTCTACGATCGTCTCCATGGGAGAATAGCAGCCTGCATTGCTGCGAAAGGTGGATATACACTGTACTAGTGCCGACATTGTGCATGCTCTGTTGCCTGTGTCTATGTGCCTGTGGTTCTGTCAGTGTGATCATGTGATGTATCTGACCCCAGGAATGTGTCAATAAAGTTTCCCCTTCCTGGGACAATGAATTCACGGTGTTCTTATTTCAATTTCCAGGAGTGTATTTGTCTTTTGAAAATACATTTATTAATCGAAACAGTAGTGTGTGTTTTTGTATAATCGGTAAACCAAAACGATAGTTATGGAGTAATGCCATCAAACAGTCTATACTGCAAGTCTGAGCTAGTTGCTTTTCATAGGTATGTACAGCAATCGTATAGTTATTAATCTCATATTCATATGAGGCACTTAACATGTTGTAAAAATATCGAGACATAGTATTATAAAGTTTTGTTCTGCAGAGCTAAATTCTGCTATTTTTGGGCTATGTGTTTACGAGAGAATTACTAGATAAATTGGCAAGCGTGTTTGAGTAAACTGCCAATCAGTTTATACATGTTACTGCCACGTTCATATGCAGATAATATTTTTACGTTACAATCTGATTTCCGCGCGGGATTAGTCGTGCCGTCTTAGGCGCTGCAGTCATGGACTGTACGGCTGGTCCCGGCGGAGGTTCGAGTCCTCCCTAGGGCATGGGTGTGTGTGTATGTCCTTAGGATAATTTAGGTTAAGTAATGTGTAAGCTTAGTGACTGATGACCTTAGCAGTTAAGTCCCACAAGATTTCACACACATTTGAACATTTTTACAATCTGATAAATTTCTTCCAATTTATGCAGGTTCTCAAATCGTTGTGTATATCTAAATACTTCTGCATGAGGCATTTTCCTATGTTATATGATTTTTGCCTTCTAGTTTCCCAAAAAATGAACAAAAAATTGACAATAACAATGGACAAACAGGTGGTGTCATTAACGCAATTACTGTAAAAATTCCACAGTTCCCAATGCGTTGTTTTTTCGTGATTCTTCGGCGGCCTATAGAGCGACATTATAGCGTAATTAATCAGAACAGAGATTCGGATGACTAAGTGCAAGTATGTCACATCTTACCGTAACCGAAAAAAAGGTAAGTAAAGTGGAATCTGAGCTATGACACGGTGGGAATAACACAGTACTCTTGCTGCTCACGTCTTTAACTTCAGTTCCGGGTATCAAATTGTCAAAATGTGTATAAAACACGCGTATAAAATTTCACGGTACTTCTGCAGGTGATATATCTGCACCAGTGAAGTAATAACACTCAAAATATGCGAAGCACTACACGGGCTGAAATACACCGTTCCAAAAACCACGTCACTCGGACTGCCGGAAATGCTGCATACAAAATCCGGAAGCTCACTCCATAGATATTTAACTCCATAGATATGTATACCGTATAGTGCTACGTATTCACAAGCGACTGCGCACACGAACGCGGGCACTAAAACGCGCGGGCACGCACACACACACACACACACACACACACACACACACACACACACACGCAGGCAGGAGTGGAAGAGAGAGACAATCCTAAAATTTTGTTCGGAGTCAAATTACTTTTTTTCTTCAATTTAGACGAACTTTTCCATTGAATTTGGATTTTTGTCAACTGTAAATAATGCAGATCTGAAATTTAAACAAGTACTGCTTCATAAAAAATTCACCAGTGTTCAACATTAACGATCTTTTTAACAGTCGAATCGCTTTGTGTGTGTGTGTGTGTGTGTCTGTGACACACACACACACACACACACACACACAGAAAGAGGGCAGGAGAGGTTACTGCACGTAAAAAGTACATCCGATACATGAAAGAGTGGAATCAGCTTAACCCTTTCACTGGGAGCTAATGCAGCGCGCAAATATTTTAATGTACCGAGCGGCTGCGGTGGTGACCACCCGTCGCTTTGTAGTGGCAAACAGTGCAGCTCTCCCCCCCCCCCCCCCCCCCCCCCTTCCCGCTGCCGCCAGAGTGCCGGCCCTCTCTTTCACTCACGCCCCGTTCGGCGACCGCGTTTAATTACGGCCGAACAAACCTGGCGCGTCAGTTTAAATAGGATTATTAAAACGCCGCCATAAAGTAAACCCGTGGGAAACTTGTTAGTGTTCGCGCTGGGGTACCCGGGCCCGCGAGGGGGCGCGCGACGCGTCAGCGGACCGGACGATGGTGGCGGTGCCCGTGTGGATGGTAGCGATGGTTGCAGTGGCGCTGGCGGTGGTGGGAGAGGAGGGGAAGGGGCCTGTGAGCAGTAGGCTCGGAGGGGATCGTGCGTGGTGCGCCCGGTCGGGATTAAACGCTCTAATTATAGAAAACAAAAGGACAATTAAGTGGCGTGTCCGCGTGATTGGGAGGCGTAGCCCGCACCCGCTGTGGCCGTGGCGGTCTCCGCGCCCCTGCTGTACTGTGGTGGCCACCAGGAACCTTCCTGAACACGAGAGTGCAGCTGCTGTCAGAGGTCCCGGCTCGCGACACGGTGTAGCCGCTAATTACGCGTCCTGTAAACCTCACCGTAGTTGCACGTAAGAAGGCTGGTAGTGGAGCACCTGTAGTGGCTTCTGACTGCGCGTGCACAATGGCGTTAATCTGCATTCCAGTTTCGGTGCGGTGACGGTACTTTGCCACCGCAGTATTCATTACGGATGGCCTAAGGCAAACACTAAAATTATTATGGTAACAAGCGGCAGCGGAAGTTTTCAAAGTATACCAGATTTGTGGCAAACGTAATGAGACCGACGGCACTGCGAGCGATTTGGCGATGCAGGGTTGTTCTGCTGGTGTAGACTGGTGTATTTGTGGTTCAAAAATGGTTCAAATGGCTCTGAGCACTATGGGACTTAACATCTGAGGTCATTAGTCCCCTAGAACTTAGAACTACTTAAACTTAACTAACCTAAGGACATCACGCACATCCATGCCCGAGGCAGGATTCGAACCTGCGACCGTAGCGGTCGCGCGGTTCCAAACTGAAGCACTTAGAACCGCTCGGCCACACCGGCCGGCGGTGTATTTGTGCCTTACAGATGCTCATTCCCAGTTTCAGCTCAGTACTGCTACCACGTACTTTTTTAGAGTTCCATCAGTGAAGTTGTTCTTTTGTTGTGAGGTACGAAAAAGGTACAGCAGAGCAGCGTTATACCACCACGTTTTGTGTTGAACTTGAGTAATCCACGACTGTGACCTACAAAATGTCAAACCGGTCTACGGGGAACATTCTCTATCAAGAGCACAAGTTTCCCGTTGGCACAATCGATTTTTGGAAGTCCGAGAACGTTGGAAAACGACTTTCGCTCAGGGGACTTTCAACTTCAAATACCGACGAAAACTACGAAGGTGTGAAATCAGACTGACGTTTAACAACCAGGATGATGGGAGACCTGTTAAACTTAAGCACTTTCACTGTAAATCAAATTTCGACCGAAGTTTTGCACATGCGAAAGCGTTCTGACAACGCCCCATATCACACGGCCACTAATATCACGGAATTTCTGAGCTCAGAAGGCATTCCTGTTGTTCCACAACTCCCCTCCTCCCATGATCTGAGTCCTTGCGACCTTCTTCTCTTCCCGATATTAAAAAAAAAGTCTTAAAAGGACATAATTCTTTATAACTCAAAAGAATGTGACCAGCATAGTAAAGTCCCCACCAGTTGAAGCCTTTCGGCGCTGCTAACAAGACTGGGATCAACGACCCCGCCGGTGTGTAGCTACCGAAGGGTATTGCTTTGAAGGGCAGAATATTGTTATTTTAAAAGTTAAAAAATTTGGTACATAAAAATTCAGTCTCATTACTTTTCTTACACACCTCGTATACTTCGTGTCTCAAAAAGAACGCCGGATTTGAAAAGCCAGCTATTTTTACTTATTATTGTAGGCAATATTTTTTGCGTATTTTGATATCAGTAATCATTGATGTTACGTATTGCTACTATAATTTTGCTTCCGAGCTTAGTGTTTGCGCGGTATCGGCATGAAAAGATACAGCACGGAACAGCGAGTGCTGATTGCGAAAACTCACTAAAGGAATGGTGAAAGTTTCGCGGATGCTGTTCGGAAACTCCGTACTACACTTGGACATATTATCGCTTCAAATGAATCCACTGTTCACAATTTGATCAAAAAAATTGAAAAAAAAACCAACTGGTTTAATAGTAGGCATCCATAGTTCAAGACGCCCTCGAAGTGGCAGGAGTGAGGCAAATCTTTTTCCTGTGCGTGATTCTGTTACTGTGAGTTCGGGAAAATCACGTGGCGCTCGCGCTCAAGAAATGCATTTGTTTCCAGCAAAAATGCACAGAATCTTAACCAAAGATTTGCACTTACACCCGTAAGAAGTTAACACAGGAACTTAAGCCAGCGGATCATGGAAAACGACGGCAGTTTGTGCAATGGATTCTGGGAAAGGAACGAGAGAGCCATGGTTTAACAAATAGAATCATTTTCTCAGATGTCGCTCTCTTCCATTTAAACGGCTTTTTGAACGAGTATAACAATAATAATTCGCGAAAAAGACATGCATCTTCAGCGAGTTAGGGTTAGTTGTAGGAGATGGAGTGGAGGCCTAATCGGCTCTCAATCTTTTGAAGATGAACAAAGAACGGTTCTCACGGTGAACGGTGTTCGTTACCGTGCTATAAACATGGAGAATCCAGGGTTCTAACAAGACATCGCAACTTGCTACCCTTCAGGGGACGTAATGGCTCTGTTGCGTGAACAGACGGAATAATCTCGTTATGAGGAGGCCAAACTTATTAACATCGATGTTGTGACCAGAGACCTTGTGACTTTTTCCTATGAGGGTACGCTAAGTCACGATTTTACGAGATCAAACGTCGTAATCTGTTGCAACTCAAACAAGAAATTCGACGTGCTCTCGGCGAAGCTGATGGGGAAATGTGTGAAACGGTGGCGTTTAATTTCATGAACTAAGAAATCACGCGTAGGGCAGGGAGTGGTCATATGCTCAATGTTGTGTTTCATATTTCAACCACGACATTTCCTTAAGAAAGTGGTGTGTTAAGTTTGCTTCTTTCAAATAAATAAATTCCGTTTATTGTAGCTCCAAATTCGACGCTCTTTTTGAGACACCGTTTATTTGATCTATTAGTAGGGAGAGTCAGAAACAGAAACGACAACGCAACATGGCGCTTATCCTAGCATTGCCAGTTTCCAGGGTAGGCAACAGTTGAGTGTGAGGTGTGGCACAGAGTCAGAAAATACACTGGCGCTGCCAGGAAATACCCTCCGTCTCTATCTGCAAAGGGGGGGGGGGGAGGTGGGGGATAGGGAGAAGGGAGGAAAGAGAGGGAAAGGTGGGAAGGGGGAGAGGGGGGAAGGGGTGGAAGGGGTGAAGATGGGAAGGGGAGGGGGAAAGGAGAAGGGGAAAGGGAGAAAGCAGATGGGGAAAGGGGGAAAGGGAGGGAAAGGAGGGAAAGAGGGAGAAGAGGGGAACAGGAAAGGGAGAGAACAAATCTCTTTAATGACTGAATCATGAACTGCTATACACTCTTTTCATTTTTATAAATCCTAGAAGTAACAGAAATATCTTTGTTTTATGTTGTATTGAGAAAGAAGACTTGATATTTAAGGGGTGCTGTGTTAGTTTCATTATATAATACATTATGGAGACAATTAATTTATCATGCAATAAAATTATATTTTATGAAAGATATGAAGTGTACTTCAGGAAGAATGACAAATTATTTTTTCTTTGTCATGGAAAAAATGGTGAGGAGTCCACGAAAAACAGAAAGAAAAAGAAAAAATGGCAGATTAGGGATACAAACATTTCAGATCAGTTCTCAGGTCTCTTCTAGGCTTTTCATGGCACTTTTCATTTTCTCACCTCTAGAAAATTTGATAACCTGAAAAATACTGAGCTGCACTGTGGTTTCATAGTCCATGTTAAACTTTGGGGTTCAGCTTGTTGGGTAGGTCTGAATTGTTCAAAGGTGGAGGCAGGCAGCAGCATATTGCCCCCAGCAGTACCATCCCTAGTAAGGCACTGTAGTGGTCTGATAACTTTCAGGTTAATAACAGCCATACTTAGAAAATATACTGGAAAAATAACATATCACTCTATTATAGAACTCCCTAAGCAGATACATAAAATGTTCAGTGATAGATGCTAGCAGACGACAGAGATAGAGAAAGAGAGAGATAGGGATGGGGGGGGGGGGAGGAGGAGGAAAGTGTAGGTGGAGATAGAGTACATTGAATACTGTGCAGCCACAGGCAGCTGTAGGTGGCTACCACTTAGAGAACAACTGAAAAATGCTGAAGAGGATAAAGTGGTATACCAGCTGTAGAGGAACTTTGATAAAACCGGGAATACTACTTTAGAGATTTTTAAACGGTTTCTTCCGGAAGGAAGAAACGAACAGTTTGAAAGTACCAGCAGTGAATGACCAACACCAACCAAAGCCAGCTGTGCTAGCTACTGGCGAGAGTGTACCTCAATACAAAATTTAACTTCAGTCAGCATTAGTCAACAGATAATGTGTGCAGTGGATCAAATCCAGGAGTACATCTTCCATGAACGTATCGAAAACACTGAGTTGATTAAGAAAATTCATTAGATCACAGAATGTTAGAAATCAAATCTTTAATAATAGTGCTATAGAAGCTCATATTTTATGATCATGCTAAGTGAAACTGCTGCAGGTGAATCGTTTAGAAATCTAAAAAGAAATGGCCGCCGGAAAGACTAGTTCCGCACATAAAAAAGTAAATAAAACACGTCGGTAAAATTTAAAGGAAAGGCGTCAATATAAAGAGTGCAATGAGAATTCCACTGTTACATTCAGAGAAGAGAGAGTAGGTATGTGGAAAGAGTACACAGAGGGGCCCGGCGAGGGAGAGGATCTCATTACGTGCCAAAAAAAGAAATAATGAGAGTAGATAGGAAGGCGTAGCAGATCGCGTATTACAGTCGGAATTTTACAGAGCTTTGAAAGAATTGCGATGAAACAAGGCGAAAGGCATAGATAACATTATTTCAGAATTTCTAAAATCATTGGGAGAAGTAACAACCGAAAGATTACTGTAGCTGGTGTGTAGAATCTATGAGGTCGGACGTATACCATCCGTCTTTTGGAAAAATATCACCCACACAACTCCGACGATAGCAGGTGCAAAGAAGTGCGAGCACCACTGGACAATTAACATAACATTTCACACATCCAAGTTTCTGACATATAATAATAAACAGAAGAATGGAAGAGAAAACTGAGAATCAGTTAGATGACGAACGATTTGGCTTTCGGAAGGCCAAAGGCGCCAGAGAGATGCTGCTGACGCAGCGCTTGATGATGAACGCAAAACAACTAAATTCAGTAAACGTTCAGTGCAGTTTTAAATCTGTATAAAGCGTACAATTATAGAAAATGGTGTAAAATATTCGAAATTCTCAGAGAAGTAGATGTAAGTTATAGGAAAATACGGGTAATATAAAGTATGTACAAGAATGAAGACAAAAAAACATGGAAAGAAGACGAAGAACGAAGTACAAGGATTAAAATGATCTAAGAAGTGATCAGTCCTTCTCCTTATTATTATACCTGTATATCGAAGACATAATGACAGACATAAAAAGATTAAGGAATGGGACTAAATTTCGTGGTGACG
Source organism: Schistocerca americana (assembly GCF_021461395.2). Lineage (NCBI taxonomy): Eukaryota > Metazoa > Arthropoda > Insecta > Orthoptera > Acrididae > Schistocerca > Schistocerca americana. Next base: position 308,735,379 of record NC_060125.1, on the reverse strand, counting down.
ACATTACTATCAATGTAGCACGTAGCACGAATGACAGTAGTGAGAAACTTAACATCAAAATTGGGGATTACGAACTTAACGAATTGAGGTATCTTGGAAGCAAAATAACACATGACTGCCGAGGCATCACTGATACAAAAAGAACATTAGCACATGCAGAAAGGGCACTCATGACCAAAATAAGTCTGTTAGTACCAAACATCGGTCTTCATTTGAGGACGACATTTGTAAGAATGTACGTTTCGAGCACAACATTTCTTGGTGTTGTATCCCTGAACATTTGAAACATCTGCTCATAATCGACGGGGAGAGAAACATTTGAAAATATTGATGAGAAGAAGGCGGAAGGTGATAGATTATTTGTTAAGATAAGTTTTCTATTCCTGTATGCTTTCAATCATTGTAACCTGCACTGTCGAACATGTTTTATCTGCACCTTCAACTGGGCGTACGTCCCTTGGAACACATTTTCGGCCATCTGTCCATCTGAACATTTATGCTCCTTTGCTTCTCAGGTGCCGGCCGTTGTGGCGGAATGGTTCTAGGCGCTTCAGTCTGGAACCGCGCGACTGCTACGGTTTTTTTGGCTTCTCAGGTTCAGTTTCCTGCAATTGGTCCCCACTTAGCAAAGTGACCTTGTACTTGTGATGGAGGCAATCGAAGTCAGTAACAATATATGAACACCAGCCAGAACCGAACGCTGGATCCGCCCCTGTACGCATAATAAGATGTAAGTATTGTATACATAGCACCCCGTCTTCAGGCCACAAGTGGCCCATCGGTACCATCCGACCGCCGTGTCATCGTCAGTTGAGGATGCGGATAGGAGGGGCATGTGGCAGCACACCGCTCTCCCAGTCGTTATGATGGTTTTCTTTGACCGGAGTCGCTACTATTCGGTCGAGTAGCTTCTCGTTTGGCATCACGAGGCTGAGTGCACCCCGAAAAATGGCAACACCGCATGGCGGCTGGATGGTCACCCATCCAAGTGCCGGCCACGCCGGACAGCCCTTTACTTCGGTGATCTCACGGGAACCGGTGTATCCACTGCGGCAAGGCCGTTTCCAAGTATTGTATATAATGTCTCTTAATAAGACCTGAGTGGGCGAAATTAGCTAATGGGATATGATTGTAATAAAGATTATTTCAAATAAAGAACATCTTCACGCAGGAAAATGACTCCTTCGAAGGAATTTGAAGACTTGCTAATTTCATTTCGCGGACTTCGTTTCGGTAACTAAATGTACATTACTTACATGTCTCTTTCTCTGGATTTCTTGCTGAATTTCCAGCATTTGATACCACTTTACATGATCGAGATCTCACTTACACAATCGATGAAATCATCGTGGGTGTACTCTGTTTATTGCCATTACTAAGTGAAGTTCACGACTTTTCGTCTGAAGCGTTTTGTGATGGTGTTAGGAGTTGTCTTGCGCAAAGAGTCAGAGCAGCTAGGTGATGGAGCGTAGGAAAAGTAAAGGTTTTCTTAGAGAGCCAGGATGGAGTAAGGCCAGACGTCTGCTGTGGTGGAGCTAGTATCGATCTGTAGCTCGATATAGCGCCGTCGTTCATGTGTGTGTGTGTGTGTGTGTCTGTGTGTGTGTGTGTGTGGGGGGGGCCATCTGGGGCGCGCGAGCGGCTGAAACGGCCCCAAACGATGTTCGAGGAATCTTCATTGAAATTTTTCAATCCCGGCGAGGAGATGGCTTGTTATTTCCGGCGGGCGGGCACGCCGAGGTGCTGGCCGGCCTCACAGGGCCAGAGCGGACCCCCCACCCCCCCTTCCCAATGCCACTGTCCCCTGCCGCGCCGGCCGCCCGCGCAGCACAGCTGGTTCCACCAACGCCTCGCTGCCACCTGCGCACCGCCTTCCCCTGGCTCTGGGCTGCAGCCTCAGATCCCTCTGGGCACACGATGCGGAGGGTAGCAACTGAGAAAGAAAAGGGAAGAAAGGGAAGCTTAGATGTGTTCACACAACCCTATTGACAACCTAAGTGTGAATTTCCTGTAAGGAAAACTTTATCGTCAACATCTTAATGAAAACAACACCGTTTCAGAGTAGTTCCTACGCTGATGGACTCCGTTTCGCTACTATAGAAGTGCTCTTTGCATTCCGTGCTGAGGCGGCTTTTGTTATGGCTGTACTGCCAGCCAAATGCTGGTGTTCTCTGCTGAGGGACAGCGTTCCAGACGGAGTGAAATACTTATCACCCGATTTCTCGAAAACTGTTAGATGAAAGAATCTTTGATCTTTGCACATCTTACAATCTGATACCTTCTCTCGATAGAGAAACAAATTTCTTTGCGTTATCCGTCATACTTATGGCGCTGCATCAAATTAAATAAAACACTGCACAAAATTTTAGAGTCCGCAGAGGTAAAAACGCATTGCGTGAACTCTGCATATGGTTGATTTTAGCTCATACTTTGCTATGAATGAAATGTAGACAAGATATTGAAATTTTATTTAAGGTTAAGAGTCGAAGGATGTCTCATTTCGGTCTCGAGTTATGGGTTTATATCAATGGACGGTGGTGCGGGATGCGCCCTTTCACGTCCTTGCGCATCTAGAATCGTGTCATATCTGCCATATCTCATACACGATTCAAGATAGCGAAACGAGGTTGTTTGCAAATCATATCACGCAATGAGACACATATGATGTATGATAAACACTCAAAACTTTTTTTATTCACCGATATACGGAAATAACTTGTCCTAAGTAGTGATACGTCGGCGGTTCAGGACACATTCTGACGTCCACAGCACTATAGCAAAACCCAAGCGGCGAGCGTATACACGCCCACAACGCCTGGGAAACGGCGCAACAGGACGTGTATATAAGCCTACAGCAGCGAAAGAGCTAAATCTGCAAAACCAGAGCCGGCCGGAGTGGCCGAGCGGTTCTAGGCGCTACAGTCTGGAACCGCGTGACCGCTACGGTCGCAGGTTCGAATCCTGCCTTGGGAATGGATGTGTGTGCTGTCCTTAGGTTAGTTAGGTTTAAGTAGTTCTAAGTTCTAGGGGACTGATGACCTCAGCAGTTAAGTCCCATAGTGCTCAGAGCCATTTGAACCATTTTTTGCAAAACCAGAAGAGACAACAGATAACAGAACTCCTTTTCTGTGTAGGTAGTAGGAAAATAACGTGATTATGATTGACCTATGGAAGCAGCGGGTTCGAGAACTTATTACACTGCCTTTGCCCTTACTCCGGACATTTAAAATGGTGATGGGTCAGAGGCGTTACAGTTCCATTAGATTCACTATTGTGACTGAGTGGGAAGGTTCTACTTATCGCCTTTTGCTTACGGGTGGTTCCAGAAATCCGCACCTGTTTGTTAACTTTGAGAAGCGCCTTAAGCAAGAAGTTAGACTAGATAAATCACTTCAGGGCACACGACATGGTCGCGGCCCCTATACAAGTTAAGATTTTAATACCCTTAAAACTATATCTGATATTAACAAATGGTTATCAGCAGGTGGTAAAAAAACTCATTAAGTTTTGTTTCCTCATTCATGCACATCACGGTATGCACCCTTAGCGGCGCGGCTAATTTCTAGTCGGAATTCCATTTCTCTCCACGTGCGACTCTAGACCTCCACGGTGACATGTTCAAACGCACTGCGAATGCATGCCTTCGAGTCCTCTACGTCTCTAACATTGGTTCCGTACACCAAAACCTTAATAAAACCTCACAGGAAGAAGTCCAGTGGTGTGAGGCCAGGAGATTGTGGCGTCCATCGAATTGGACCATCTCGTCCAATCTAGTCATCCTGAAACTTTTCATCTAGGAATTGAGGGACGTTTAGGCGCCAGTGGGATGGAGCTCCATCTTCCTGGAAAATGACATTTTCTTGCAGGTGTTATAGTTGTGACACAGCAGTCTCTTGTAACATGTCCCTGTAGACGCCACCGTTGATGGTAGACTTGATGGAAAAGAATGCACTAATGATGCAACTGTGCATCCTCCTGCACCAAACATTGAATTTGGGGCTGTCTCTTTCCATTTTACATGGGACATGAAGGTCCTCTGAAATCCATATACAAACACTATTAACATTCAGTCTGCTGGATATATGAATCGTTGTCTCATCGGAGAAACCAATCTTTTCCAAAAAGTCATTGTTTGTGCCAACCCGGCCTAGCATATCCACTGCAAACTATTCACGCTGAGGTTTGACTATAGGCTTTAATCTACATGTACACCTACATACATACCCCACAAGACAGAGCGTAACGTTCGTAGGAGCTGTACCTTGTAAGATTATGGATGTACCCGCTTGTGCAAGACATTGTGCACTGCTGACTGTCTCATTTCCAACTCTCTGGCCGCCGTACGCATCGATGTTGTCGGACTCCTTGAAGATACCTACCGTACCTGTTGCACAATGGCGTCTGAAGGAGATGGACGATCCGCCCTTGACGTGTGTCAAGTCCGAATAACTGGTCGGAACGGTGGATGTCTTACATATCGAGTTCGAAAGTTTTGTTCCATTTGGGTATCAGACGTCTGCTGTATCAACCAGACTACACACTTAGCTTTTTCCTGTGACGTTCACGTTTTATTAAGTTTTCAAGTTCAATTCTGCTCCACAATTCCGTCACCTGCTAGATTCTATCACTATAGTTTCAACTGACGTTTTAACTGGTCGCCTTTTCCTATCCATAGTTAGAGCCACTGTTGCTCCAAGAGGTGGTAGCTCTGTGTAAAAGCTTTGTACCCTATCTAGCCGTAAATCACTTACAAGTATTGATAGGTAGGAAGTGGGTAAGCGGTAGGGTGCCAGGAATAATTTTGACTGGTGCAAAGTTTTATTAGTTTTGTCTTCGATACAAAACACCAAATATACAACTTCTTGAAAAACAAATATACACGTGAATCATATCTGAACATTTACAAAGAGCATTCATCTCATTCATGTTAAACAATATCTGTAAGATCAACAAACAAAGAAAAGGCTTTTACTAAGTGGTTTAATTAAACAACTGCCACTTACTATCGCAGACGCAGTATATGGATCAACATTCTTTGTTGCAACAGGATTCCATGGACTCCACGTAATTACTTCAGAAAGTAATCACTTCAGAAAAGTATCGAGATATTTATGGTTGATTGGAATTTAGATAAGCAGCCCGCTGGAACCTTGGATTAATAACATCAATAATAATTCTGTGATACTGCAAAACTATGACAGAGAGAAAGAAAAAATTAAAAATGAGCATTTAGAACGTTTTATAACCCTTACCGACCAACTTCCGTGTCATCTTCAGGTGTTACAGGTGTCATTGGATGTAGATATGGAGGGGCATTTGGTCAGCACAACGCTATCCTGGCCGCTGTCGGTTTTCGTGGCTGGAGGTGCCACTTCCCAAACAAGTAGCTACTCAATTTAAAATCAAAAGGCTGAGTGCAACACGCTTGCCAATAGCGCTCGGCAGACCCGGAAGTTCATCCATCCAAGAGCTAGCAAAGCCCAACGGCACTTCTGTGATCTGGTGGGAAACGGTGTTACCACAACGTCAGGCCGCTGATGAAGTTAAACTGAAAAAAGAGCGGTATAACTCAAAACTGGTCGTTTCAGCGATAAGCGGCATTCCTAGCCCTACCCCGGATAGGAATTGAGAGAACGTAGCTTGGAGGACACATGGGGCTATCTCATTCCATTGCAGATTCACCTCCGTGCCAGAGTTTAACAGTCGTAGTCTTTGAGAGTGGCGGCGTTACAGTCCCTCTGCAGCCCGTGAAAAGATCTTTTCAGTTGATGAGAGATTGGTAGTGCGTGCTGGCCAGGGCAACTGTCGAACAGTCTCTGTATCGAGTTAGGTCTTGCATTACTTTGTTGAACGATACCGTCGAAGATAGTGACACGTATATCCAGTGTTGTCGTAGGGGTGCCACTTTCGGCGAGCCTTTCTTTGCTGCTCCAAAGGGGGAAACCACAACAGTGGTTGCTGAGGTAACAGATGGTCCAGACGGCATTACGCCGTCCATGTGGATACTTGAGCTTCCGTAAAAAAAAAGCACATATCCACACACGAGGTAAGGCTCTACGACCCTACACTGTCGATCGATCCATGTTTGTGCCCTCTCGAGCGCTACTCGCGTGGGTTGATTGAGATGCTGCATGATGTTGAGTATGGCTCCCCTGACCTCATGAAATGCATATGCAACGCCAGCAGAAATATCGTGGAACCATAAACCACAACCTCAATAGACCAAATTCCTGCCACTGGTTCACGCTTTTCCTTCCATCAAGAGGCATAACACGATCTTCTCGCAAACGCTCTACATTTAAATGCGATTTCTGAATTAGAAACCCGGCATGTTATCTTGCCTCTCTCACACAATATAGAAGTTACAACACCTACCCATAAGCAGCGATCAAAAAGTTTACGTTTGAAGCCCTTACAGTCCACAAGCGGTAAGCCGATCAGGAAAAATCGCTGTGCAGATTGAGGCAATCATCCTAACGACGCACCAGGTTAAAGGTACCAGTTTTGTAAAACACCGTGTCCTGCTGCGTAAAGAAGATCGTAACTGCCTGTTGCAGATCCTAGCCCGACAGGGTCTGTTTTCAGGCACTAAAGGTGTGATAACCACATGGGGAGAGATCAGTGCCATAGGATGGGTGCTCTAGTGTCTACCACTTGAGACGATGTAACTTCTTCTTTGCGACATTTTAGGTACGGTGACCTGAGTTATCATGAAGCAGCAGCACCCTTCCTCGTAATCTTTGTTTTAGACAGACATGCTACTCCATACATATAATTCATTCCACGATGGATATGTGTCGGTTTTTGTCCTTTGGCAACCAAAAAAGGAATAAGAGCACGTCGTTTCTGTTTGGACACATTTGGTAATAGTGTTGCTATAGTTCACGTTTCCGCATTTACCGGAAATACCAAACAAATCGTTTGGCTACATGTGGTACATGTGGTACTTATACATCCGCATCAGAGTCGCTCTGCGTTTCACTTTGCAACTCACTGATACGGAAACTTTTAGTTCGCCCCTTGAATTTTGTGCGATTGCGCGGAAATTAACCTTTTGCGTATCCCACCATGTTGTGCACTTCATGCCGCTTTGATGTTTGTCGCTCCCAGCCTTTAAGATATTGCTATTTTAATGGCCGGCACTGCGTATATCCAGAGTATATCGTATACCTCTGGTACCTTCACATAAAGAACTGCAGTGATGACGTTGACCTGCGCAAATGTCAGCCAATAATTCAAACGTTAGCGCATTGGAATGATGTTTTAGATATGATAAAGTGTCCATCTCTCCACCATTAACATTTCATAACCGCAACAGTACTGTATTGCAAGCTGTGCTCTGTAATTGTCTACGTAAAACGTAGCCTGTCGATTGGCGAAAGATCCTGATGGAATATTCCTGTTTGCGTTAGAAGTACGATGATGAATTACGGCGGCAGGTGACGAACGAATGAGAGAATAACAAACTTCATGTAAAATGTTTGTCAGTGGCACTACTTCGTATCATCATCGATGCCGGTTTGAACAACCGTTGTTACCTTCCACAGCGGTAATTCCCTATCAAAGGAAATAAAGGGTTATTCTTAATGATGGTCTCATTTTCAAAAATTCATATGTATTCAAGTACAAATCCAAAATGAACAAGCTTTATACCAATGAAAAGGGGAAGACTCAAAACTTTTGGCAGGTGGCGGCGCGCAGGCGGTGATGGTTTCAGAAGCGGTCTGAAGAGTCCGCGCGGCAATAGGGCCGTCATTCCATTTCACTGTCAGTAGTGAGTGAGATGGCGACTGTGGAGAACAAGGTTTCCTGCATTCTTGAGTTCGCGAAAAGTGATTCGCAAATTGCAGTGCAGCGGGCTTTTCGTACCAAATTCGGTATTCAACCACCAACTCTCAAAAGCATTAGCCGTTGGTTTAAGTAATTTAAACAGACGGTGAGTGTGTGCAAGGAAAAAAGCACAGGCCGACCGCGTGTGTCAAAGAATCATATCCGGCGGATTCAAGGAAGTTTTGTGCGCAGTCCCAGTAAGTCTACCAACAGAGCCAGTCGAGAACTCGGAATATCCCAACCAATTGTATGGAAAGTTCTGAGACGGCGTTTGCTGTACAAGCCCTAATGATTACAACTTGTGAAGGCTCTCACCCCCAATGACAAACAGACGCGACTCGCATTTGGTGGTTACGTGCTAGCACAGATGAAGGATGACGCATTTCTACAGCGCGCAATTTTTAGCGATGAAGTGACGTTCCACCTTAGTGGAAAAGTAAGAGACACAGTGTTTGCATATGGGGTTTGGAAAACCTATATTCACCATTGCAACACGAAAGAGACTCACCGAAGATCAACGTGTTCTGTGCCGTATCCCGTACAAAGGTTTATGGACCATCAGTTGCCTTCCATTCGGAAAGTGGATGCACTCAGCGACTGTATGTGACTTATAAATTATAGAGTGCAGCAATCAGTCGTTCTTTTTTGATTTTATTATGCAAATTCAGATTTCGGCTAGTAGCTAGCCATTCTGAATGGGCTATTTTTTATTCTCAATGCTTGTAAATCCCTGTTGTTCGGGCGTCAGTCACTGTCAGTTTCAAAGAACTTTGACTGACGCCCAAACAACAGGGACTTACACGCATTGAGAATAAAAAATAGCGCATTAAGAATGGCTACTACTAGCTGAAATCTAGATTTGCATAATAAAATCTAAACAGGACTACTGATTGCTGCACTCTATAGTTTATAAGTTTATGGACCATTTTTATTTGCGGAAAGAACTGTAACGGGAATCACATATCTGGACATGTTGGAACAATGGTTAATCCCTCAAGTTATGGAAGATTTCCAGGACTTTATTTTCCAGCAGGATGGAGCTCCGTCCCATTGGCACCGTGATGTACGCGGATTTTTGAATAACTCCCTTCCTCAGCGCTGGATTGGTCGCAGGGGACTTGACCACCTGGCTCTGCACTTCAGGCCACCGAGATCTCCTGGTCTCACACTCTACGACTATTTCTTATGGGGCTCTGTGAAGTAAGTTTTCACGTCCCGCCTCTATCAACCACTCTGAACGATCTGCGGAACAGGATCACTGCTGCTGTGCATTCAGTAACAGCAAATATGCTTTCGCGTGTGTGGAACGAGTTTGGCTACCGCGTCGATGTTTGCGGTGCAGCCAATGGTGGCCGCATTGAATATTTATAACATCTATTACATTTCTAATTATTAAATAATTATTAAAAACTAATTAATTACAAATTATTACAAATCATAAAATTTATTAAATTGATATCAAACATTGTGGGGAAAAAAGGCTTTGAAACTTCCTCTTTTCATTGGTATAAAGCTTGTTCATTTTGGATTTGTACTTGTGTATATACGACGTTTTGAAAATGGGCCCATCATTTAGAATAACCCTGTATTTCGACAGTATTTATTCAATACAATTCTGGAGCTTTATTTCAATAGGGCTATGCTCTTTTCCAGGCACAAAATATAGTTTATGCTGTACATTTCTATCAAGGCTACCAATTAGTCTGAACACCAAGAATGAATTGTACGAAGGAAAATTTTCGCTTTGATAGTTTAGTTACTTGAGTCCCTGCGTGTTAATTTAATATCTAATAGACACAGTTCTCGCGTTTTCGTTTGGGTCGGAAAGTGAACCGATTTTGTGACATATTACAAGTTCCAAAGCAGGATCGAATTATTTTGTGGCACCTGAGTGCTTCGGTAGTTCAGGTTTTTAATCTCTGAGTATTAATCTAATTTATTAGACGCAGTTCTTGCGTTTCGTCAGGGTCTACAGTAGAGTTCCGCAGCACATGCAGATAGTTCATTTTCCTGGCTAATGTTGTCTTCCCCGGTCTTAAGTATGGAGAGGGACTGTGAAGTTGCATGCCGATGCGAGCCAAGTTGGTGACACTTCACTCTCAGCTCCAGGTTGTGATGGCTTCAGCTACACAGCTTGAAGCTGCAGTGGATGGGCACCACGGTTGTGGTCCGGGTGTGGGATCTAATGGACGCCCAGGACGTCTGAGTCCTCCAATCGGTCTTCATCTGATCTCACTGAGGTTCACTCCTCACCTGTGGTCGAGTGGAAGGTGGCCTCGGGATGTGGCAGGTGGCGAAAAACTTCCCAGGAGGCCACACGTCAGGCCTCCCTGGTTAGTCTGACAAACAAGTTCCAGGTACTTTCTGTAGCGGACATTGTCTCTCAGCCAGATGCAGTCGCCTGTCCGTTTCAGAGGAAACCTCTTATCCTGCAAGATCTGCGTAATCACAGAGGGTGGGATTATTGGTACTTGCGAACTTCGAGGGCAGGCCCATTATTGGGCTCCTTAGGAATGCCTGTCAAGGAGGTGAAGAAAGCCAATGTGCATTCAGTGTGTATACCAGGTGGAGTCATTCCAGAAGTGGAATGGGTGCTTCTGGATGCCATGAAGAGCACATGGTTTAGCCAACTGTGCAGGTGGTGGCTCACGTCTGTAGCAATGATCTTTGTCGATTTGGATCAGAAGGGTTTCTCTCTGATTTCGAGTGGTTAACAGAAGTGGTAAAGGCTGCCATCTTGCTTGCGAGTTGAAAGCAGAGCTCACCACTTGCAGCATAGTCTACAGGACCGATTGTGGACCTCTAGAACAGAGCCAAATGGAGGGTCTGAATCAGAGGCTCACACGGTTCTGCGGCCGTGTAGGCTGCAGATTCCTCGACTTGCGCTATAGGGCGGTTGGGTTTAGGGCTCCGCTGAATAGGTCATTTGTAGCAGGAGCTATGTGGGTGGACTGGGCGTTTTTTTTAGGGTCTCGGAAAAAAATAACAAGGGGTCAGTCACAAAGGGAGCAGGCCGAGCACAGGAAGAACATAGATACAGGAACCATCGGTATAGCAATTGTAAACTGTCGTAGGTGTGTTGGGAAAGTACGAGAGCACCAAGGACTGATAGAAAGCACCGATGCTCCAATCGTTATAGCGGCTAAAGCCGGAGATCAATTCAGCCGAAACTTTTATGAAGAAGCTAACGGTGTTCCGAAGGCGTAGGCTAAACATAGTTGGCGGTGGCGTGTTTGTTGCTGTTAGAAGTTGTTTAACTTGTCGCGAAATTGAAGTAGACAGTTCTTGTGAGTTAGTACGTGCAACCGTAATAAAATAATAACTGGATCCTTTTACCGACCTCCCAATTCAGATGATACAATTTCTGAAAGGTATCATCTGATGCAAAGCCTCTTGAACAAACTTAGCTTCGTTTGCTTAAGCGTGTCACTACTGATGGTGAAATACATTTTTGGTATCTGTAGTGAAGCATTTCTACCAGAATTTTTGTTTATGTTGCCACTCAGTCTTATAAAGACATGTACTTCATCTGTGACAGTGTATTTCTCTCTAGATGACATAAAACGTCGAGTATCCAAGAAGATAATCTGCACTTATGGACTACATGTGGTCTACTCTGACAACAGTAACCTAATATAACTGGATTTTGGGAATAATGATGTGATTGCTTGTCATTTTGCTGTATGTTATACAAAGTAAATGTGCCTTCAAAATTTTCGTTTAATATGTTAGTGTGGGTTCCAAGATTACATAGCCGGAATAAGGAGCAACTTCATTCAGTCTCACCATTTCTTTTTTTGTCCATCTTATTTGGGTCCACACTTGAGTTAAAGATGATTAGTTTCGGACGTATTTCTACGTTTTCAAACATTTACCTACATTAAAATCACATTATTAGTCAACATTCGAATTTTAAATATTAAGATACACAAATGGTTTTCTGGCACTCTATCTGTTCAGATCACAATGTTTCATTAGAGTGGTTATAACACAACTGTGTGACTATCATGTGATAATAAAATAATTTCAAAGTATAACACTTATACATTTCTCTTCTCATCTGTTCACATCTGAATATACTGTGTCCTTGATGGTAGCACTTTCTATATCTGAGTCATCTGATAGTGAAATTCGGTCACGAGGGACAGACTGGTTCCATCTACACTACTGATGTATTCTTGCTCATTGTCGTCATCACCCAATACTATTGCGTCTACACAATGTGCTTGGTACTATCTGTATGAACATACGTCCCAATCTTTGACAGTGAAACATTACATACAATCTTCAACACGGCTGACGTTCCGCATTCATATTTAAGTTTTAATGGAGATTAAAAACAGCCAACCGGATGCACCAAATTTTTTAACATGACTTGTTTTCCACTCCAGCTAAGGGTATCTTCATCAGAAGAAGTTACAGTTACCAACTGAATTTTCAAAGCAATATCTAACAACAGAGTTACTGCTATAGGCAATATTGCTAATAATGACAGAGAAGAAAGTAAAAAAATTCTCAGTACTACAATTAATTACAATTCCGTACAGAATTCGTCTTTTGCTAGAAAAATGATATGTATGCAAAGTTGCCTTTTGCACTAAAATACTTTGCAGAAAAATCTAACGCAGAGTCAGAAAACTTAGATTATTCCTTTGCGTAATTCAAGGGTTCATAAAATCACCTGTAACATTGTCCAGTTTATCGTATAGGAGAAACTAGAAGATCCATCAGTATCAGATATTAGAGCATTTATTAGGAAGAAAGGGCTCTCTTGTGTATAGTTAGTCCTTTTCGGATCATATGCTAAGTGGAGGTCACAAACCGAAGGGAGTCGATGAAGTTAATATCCTCCATAGAGAAATGCTGTAGTCATGATGTTCATGATGAACTGAAAATTTTTGAGCACTCGTCCGTTAATGATTGTTTCATACTCAACGAACAGCTGAATTCCGAAATAACGATTACTTTAAACCGATATTCGTAACTGTTTGACATACTGTCATTTGGCTTTACATTCAGTTCTTAAATATCCTTTTCTTCCACATTGAGTAGTTTTTATTGTATTCCCTAGCTGTTGTTCCTATTATGTTATTTCTGTTTATTTTATGCGCTGTAATGTCATCTGCTCTGAACAGGTCGAGTGTACAACTGCTGTTTTATTTTACAACATTTTCATGCACGTTTCATTTGTTACCTGTCATTATTCTTCTGTTATGAAGCTTGGTTTCCTTTTCTAACTATTTTCACTTATGAATGTATTCTTCATTTCTGCTGCTCTACGCTAGTCGCACGGAAAGGTGGCGCGCATTGCGCTGTTACCACGTGCTGTCGAAATCAGTTGCAAACCTTTCAGTCATGCTTTTCCATGCTAACATTTCTTCTTTTTTAATACTTCTAGTGCCACTGAAGATTTTTGGTTTGGTTGTAGTTATTATCCTATGCTGATTAAAATGTTATAGGTAGAGACCCTTAGCTGATATTGAAACCAGGGCAGTGCGATAAAATTTGTACAACCTGTTGGCTATTTTTAACTTTCCTTTAAAATTGCATAGTACCTCAGTTTCAGTCGGGTTGTAATATGACAGTTATACTAATGTTTTGCACAATAACCATTAAGTTCTTTTCTAAAATTAATAAAAGTGGTTTGAAAACGTTTTTAAAATTCATAAATGTGGCTTTAACTCTACTTACTATTTAAAACTATTTTCATAAACGCTACTTTCTATTGCCTACAGGCCCAGACTCTGTTGCAGTTGTTTACATTCTGCAGCGCGCTGCGTCGTACTATGGCCACCAGCTGACTGTTGTACTACATCACATTGTTTCTTTAAATAAATAATTAAAACAAAAATTACTGTATTTAAATTTGGAGTATTCATTAATTAAGTTGTCCCGGTCCCTTGGCTTTCATTTAAAAATCAGCTATTCCCCTAGCACATTCTGTTTCATTCCCTTAATACTGCTGGTAGAATTTTTGTAGTGTTTTCAGCACTGACGGCTACATGTTTTTTATTTTGTAAATGGTGGCCAATTGTAGTCTCATTGTTTAGACTAATATGTTTCTTAAATATAGTGCCCAAATACGACAAGTTTGGCCCACATGAGAACGTTCATTGATCTTCGTTGTAACATACACGCACCAAATGATTCATATGTGCCAATCTTTTTTCAGTTTTTGCTTTTCTGTGTCTTAGCATAAATATCAGTTGTGTGTTGTCCGAATTGTAGCTTTACATTGCTTAGGGAAAGCGTGTAATAGTAGCCGTGATGAAATACATAGACCACATCTTTAATGCTGCGGGTTATCAAACTTGTGCCGAAGCATTTGAGGTCAACCAAATATTTCTTTCCTCGTGGGGGTGAAACAATAAATTTAAGTCAGTTCTCGGCCAACAGTTGTTACAGGAAATTTATTTCTCACGCTGCAGCCACTGTGAAGCCGTTGGGCCACCTCTTACGCATAGGTAGACTGCCTGTGAACAAGCCTTTCATGACCTAAAGCATGCACAACTGAAGTCCACCTGCTGAATCATATATGATCCTAAGAAGTTAAACCGTAGTGGCTGCAGATTCCGAAGATTATGGGCTGGGAGCAATCCTCTTCAATCAAATCAATGGCATCGATTGTCCCAATGCTTTTGCTTTCAACATTCGGACCACAGTTTAACATGATTATAGCCATATTGAGAAGGAAGCTCTAGCCATTTGTTTTGACCTCAAAACGTTCCAGCACTATGTGTACGACCAACGTTTTCTCTTGGTAACTGACCATTAAAAATTACTGTCTGTGTTCCACATCGTTGATAGCCTAAATCAGATGTTGACGTGGCACCTTCAAAGGTCGAACATGTTCTTCTCTATATACAACGGACATTCAATATCATACCACGCTCAAATTCGACATTCTCTCTCGCCTTCTGTCAGGACAGAATGTATCCTTCTATACAGTACCAGAAGTTGACTTTTAAAAGGATGTCGACTCGGTGAAGGCAATGGCAAAATTCCCCATTAGTGCAGCACACATTGCTCAGCTGATTCCTGATGACCAACTCCTGCAAGAGGTCTTACATTATATCGCCACGAACTGGTAGTTCAAAAAGAAGCTCATCCACAATCCGGAGTAGGTGCCTATGATATTATTATGTTATGAACCCATGATGTTATGAACCCAGAAATTCCAAGGGTGTCCTCCTCCTCTACGGTGAGAATGCCAAGACATGTCATCATCCCCAGAGCCTTTCACTCTCGTTCTCGACCTCCTCCATCAAAGACAATGGGCCATTGTATTTATGAAGAGGATGGCCAAGGAATGTGTATACTGGAAGGGAATCAATAGGGACATTGAACTGCCACTCCTACCAAAGCCACCTGGAGTTCCCACCAAGAAGATACTTCTAGTGGCCTCTGTCTACACAGTCGTAATCGCGAGTACATCTGGATTTTGTGGAACCATTTCTAGGGGCCCAATGTCTTACTTTGATTGATGTTTGCAACAAATTTCCATACGTTTGTTGTATGAAGTCCATCACCTTTTCCAAAACAATTCAAATACTACAATGCATCAGAGATAAAGGGTCTCAGTTGTATTCAGAGGAAGTTCTGCAAGCAGAATGGCAGCCAACACGTGAGAGCAGCTCTCATTCATCCAGAATCTGAAGACCTCACCTAACATTTTGTCTAGACTTTCAAAATGGAAAGCTACAGTAGGAATGCAATAGAGAGGATGCTTCGGCGCTTTTTCTCTCCACCGACCGCTGCGCACACCACGATGGTAAAGGCCTGGTGGAAAAATTCCATGGTGGTTCTCAGTAGACTCAGCTTTCCGTCATCAGGCCGGTCGTCCATGTCGATCCTCCGCCGGTTGGTCGATCACATGGCTTCTGTCTCAATGACGATGTGTTCGTCACTCTTACTCTGGGGCAAATGGCAATGGGTCTAAGCCTAGATCATCCAACATTTGGGCTGCTCGAGGTTAGTGGGCCATATGCACATTCAACGCAGATATAGAAACATATCACCCAACTTCGTCCTCGATGGGGCTACGGCTCCTCTGACAAACGCATTGTACATTTTCTCTTTCAGAAGCACCCTGTCCAGATAGGATCCTAAGACAACAGCGCTAGGGGGGCGACTTTCGCAGGCGCCTACATCCCAATGGAAATCGATTGTGAGGACGTTGGGACACCTCATCCGTTGAACATACACATTGAGACTGACATCAGGATAGACAGCAGGAAGGGGCAGGTATGTAGTATTCTAGGATTTTAGCTACACTGTATGGCTGATGGGTTGCCGCACAAGCTGGCGTCACCACCAGTGAATAATAACACTAGCTGGCGTCTGCCACCAATAGATAACCACATCAGCCAGCGTCCAACACCAGTAAACAACATGTTTACTAGTTGGCTCGTTGCAGGACCCATGCAAAATCCCCACCTGCGGCAATGCTTCACCAACTTTTTACGTACGCGATTTATGCACCTGGCTGAGACCGGAAAAAGTAAGCTTCGGACAATAAGTATTCTAGTAGCTGTACTGCTGATAGCAACCCAGTTGCTGTTGTGGATCATTACCAGAAACTCTCAACTGCCGTAAGTTATGCGAGCAGCCTACAAATGTAGACAAGCTGTTGTTCTGACCATTGACCACTACCTAGTTGGATTCTACCATGATGGACAATAAACATTCACGTGCGATTCGTCTCTCCATGATAAACTTCGTAGTTGGACTGAGACTGAGTAATAAACTTTGTAGTAGTTTATGAGTGATTGATTAATTATTCATTCGTACTTGACTGAACACATGAACTTTCTTTTCTTCTTTTGAATTGTGGTTTATTAAATTAATTCCTTAAGTAAAGCTGTTTTAATTGTGAGAACTAAGCGCTGTATTGTGATTAAACCTATACGCAGTGAATTAAGTAAAATTGTCCGTGTTTGGCTACCTGGTAGTATCAGTTAACACGTATTGTTCCACAATGTTCGCAGTGAAATCTTCATCATTAAAAATAGTTCCAGTGGTCACAAGCTCCTATTCCTGTCACCTTCCAACAGATACAACATGGCACTTCGTAAATATTGAATGGGGAGAAAATGTCATCTAGCGTCTAATAAGCGCCAAGAACACATAGCAAAGCGGAACACTATTTCGAAGCAAGCTTCAAAGCATTGTGGAGACCTTTGGTTGCATACATGTACAAAATACGTGTATATATCGCCAGTGGCCACAGATCCTTTCCTGTCAGGTTTACATAGCTTAATACTTTGTACACATTTAAATAATTAGAATATTTTAGAAATATTTAATGTAATAATTAAGTAGCCAACGATGTCAAAATTTGTATATACACAATGATTTGTTTCTTATTACTGTGTTACATTGATCCAAAATAGTGTTATGCTTTTCCATATGTTCTTTGGACATACTGGGTTCTAGACACCATCTTAGCTCCCTATAGTTATGACAAAGTGTGATGGTGTGTTTGATTAACACGACAGGACAAGAAGCCTACAACCACTAGAATTATTTTTATTTTTATACACATATTTACACTTTTGTTCATCCACTCGGTCGAAGACCTTCACAAAATTATGAACCATGTACTGTAAAAAGTTTTTTGTCTTTGTCATATTACGCTAGACAGTGCTACAGGTTACATAGAACACGTAACACTATACATACAGCGCATGTTAATCGTCGTAACTCCTCCGCATAAAAGACGTTTCAGGGGAGGTTATGGTCGATAACGATGAAAAAATGTATTTTTTACACAATTTTCAACCCTGAAGTATATGGCTTATGCCTGCAAAGGAATTCTTAAATTGTGAAAGTATCCTAGACGTTACAGCGTGTTGAATGCAATCCTGCGCCGACCGAAACACAGGCAGCTCTAGACTCTCGATGAATTAGTTCATGAAAAGATTCGACAAGTATACGAATTCCTGTCCATCGAAAACTTAATTAAAAGAAGCACTGGTGCTGATGCGCAAAATGACAACGTGAACATCAACGTATGCATTTGGGAACCGGTAGTGAAACATCTTCATCGTGAGGCAAACACTGTTGAAATAGCTGCATATATAGTTACAAGTATATTCAGCGTAGCTCATTCATCCACTCTGACGAGTGGTTCTCGCGACTTAAGAAATATCTCAGTTTGTTAAAAGAGCCCAGTTTGAGAAAATGTATCATCAAATTCAGAACCAGACCAAATTTGAGGAGACGGATGGATCGAAGACAAACCGTAAGTTTGGAAACGTTTTGTTACTGCAAAATTTAAACGCGTTTCTCTTGAAACAAAATTTTTCAGCGTGCGAAGCATTCTAGAGCATCAACAGATTAATTGATTAATTTTATTTTATAAAAAAGAAAGATTACAAATTTTAGCGAGATCCTTTGTTTGGCATTCGAATTTTAGATTTTTTTCATCGAGGTGTATTTCAGAGCCACATCGCTATGGCCCTCCAGATTTATTCTAATTTACGAATTATCTATTTTTATTGGTTTCAGAAATAGCCACGAGTAAATACGACCTTTCGAGTAAACCAAGGAGCACCGCGAGTCGCTTATCTTGACAATGGCTGCAGCCAGAATTTTTTGTTTTTTATGAGATGAAAAGTGTTGTTCATTCACGAATTTATTTATAACAAAGTGGTAAAAACTCCATTTTAAGAAAAATGACGTTGTAAGAAAAAAATTATAAACTTCAACCATTTTTCGCGCATCTCGATCTGAACCTAGCCCCGAACCTCCGAAACGCGTCGTAGTAGCAACCAGTAACAGCAAAATTCCTGTTTCACTCGAGGTCAATGACAGCCTAACCAGATATGTTCGCATTTAAAGCAGGTTAATCTATCTGAGGTCCTCCCAGAATTCCTTACTATCCTTTGCTTGAACGGGTAACGATGTCCACTCACGGCAACATTCGGGCCTCAGTGTTATAAGTTACACTTGTACGTAACCACTAACGAAGGGTGCTCGCTTATAGCTGAGGTTTGCGGCCCGCGACGCGACGTGCGCCCTACCTGCTACCGGCGGGCGCTACCTGCCGTGGGAAGGAGCCGGTGTGGCGGGCAGGTGCGTGCGGATTAGCTGCGCTGCGGTCAGCCCCTAATGCCCGCCGGCTGTAGGCAGCCCACAACACGCCCCGGCGCAGCCGGTGGCCGCCCCGCCTTCCACAGGCACACCGGCCCGCGCCACGCGCAATTAGCGGGATTAGTCGCTCGCCAGAGCCACTGCCCACGTCAGAAGCTATTGGGTGACAGCACCTGCAGCAGACAGTGTCCACTGCCACAGTCTCTGATACAATTTCATCCACATCTAAGTCTGGGCAGCTCTATCTATCTCAACCTACATGCACTGAGTATTTCATGATTGAGGGGCTGAGACGACAAGTGGTACAAGAGACATTTCACAAGAAAATAATCTAAATGCACAACCAGGGAGCTAAAATGTGGGTCTCTTCTGAGAAAAGCATTACAAGTGATTTTCTGCATAATGCCGCACGAGCTCTAAGCTCTAAGCCAATATCTGGACCGCATTCAGAATGCTACTAGTACAATTGAAATGACGGACAGAAAAAGAACTGCTATCTTTAATGTACGATCAGGTATTTATTTTTTGAAACTACAGTAGTAGCGTGATGTGTATGCTTTTAAGAATATTATAGTAACACTTAAGGCATGTTTAAATAAGTCATGTTTCTAAATACCTCTTATATGTCTCGAGGCAAAATCAGCATCTTAAGGTCCTTGAACCTGGCTGCACAAATGTGGTATGTGATAGCAATTTTGGTCTCTCTGAAAACGAAAAGAAGCGCTTCGCTCGTGTACGTAATCCGGAGGGCAGGATGAAAGCAGTGAAGCATGTCAGCAGAAATATTGTGTAGTGGAAATGAAAAGAGGAAGCTTTCCTTCAATTAAAGCCACATATGCCATAGCAAATGTCAGAGTTTCCAGAGACACAGAAGGGAATAATATACTGTGGAAGACTACCAGATGGAGTTGAATAAGCTATTAAGATCCTCTAATAATGCCGTTCAAGCATTCACTAAACTGTGAGCTTGAATTTATAGAAGCGGATTTTATGAGACCCAGAATTGGTTTCTCGGCAATACCTCTTCTACAGCCTTTGCATCACGATGAGTTTGAAATAAAATTTAGAAATTAAAAAATCTGCAGGTGCTGAAGAATCTCATTCCTCCACTTAAGTATATACCTTTCACAGACAGCAGTTACCATGGTTAGAAGCAGAGGGAGCTGAGAAATAAGAGGACTTGGTCAAAGGAGGGGGCGAGAAAGACTGAAAAATGCACAACGCAGTGGTACAGCATTACATTTTTCGGGAAGGACGTCCTTCAAGAAATACCACAAAAGGAAATGATTTTCTTTCTATAGACACTGACTGTTGGGGGACCGTAGAAAGTGACTATGTATAACCTGTCGTTTGTGTTCGAACCACACCAATATGTATTTGCTTCTTTATTTTAATTTCATTTGTCATTTGCCTATTGTTTTCAGCCTGTTATATTAATTTCGATTTACTTACTGCATCACATACCCTTGTTCCATAACGAACATGTATTATACTATGTAGGTATATTATGCGTGTTTTACCAAAAAAAAAAAAAAAACAGAATAATCTCGGTAAATAAAACCTTTATGCAGTTGTACATGTATTACCATAAAAAGATTTAAAACGCAAGTAGGATAAGAATTATTGATGTATTAAAAAGACAGGTATAACCATACCTACAACCATACAGAGATTACTGCCCATTAGCAAACAGTATCTGATGTTTCAGTAGTAAGTCAGTAATTTATAAATAGCCGTTTAACTTCGCAGTCGTTTACTTAGTTTGCTTCAGCAAGCACTTGTACCATTTGTACTCCCACCCCATCAATTAAAAAAGAACTTATACCGTGCACGACAGTTTAAAAGAAATTTGTATGCATATCCACATGATTACTCTCTAAGTCTGTATCTGAAGTGCCTGCATCATGGAGGTGATTTCGAAAATGAGCGTGATGACTTTACAATTTTACCAAGGCCAATAAAAGGTTCTAATATAGAGGAACATCGATACGTCATCCTTTTCCCACGCTGATGAAAGGTATAAACACATCCGTTGGTCATTATTAACGAAGGGTTAGTTTTCTCTTCTTTCAGCTATGTTTATCAAAACTAAATTTACTTATTGCTAACACTTGGTTTACGATTCATGAAAAATGGTTGTAAACGTGGAACCTATCTGGAGACATCGGTAGGTTATATAATGGTAATACATAGACGTTTGGATCAAGATGGAAACGTATAAAACTTCCCAACGGCAGGTGTGAACCGTTACCATAATTCATTAGATACGAAACACGGAGTGAAACGGAAGAAATTTCAGGTAGGTAAGAATACAGGAAGATGGGATCGAGAGAGGTTGAAATAATCTCGCCTATGGAAATTTTCGAAGGAAATATATGGCGGTGATTGACTGGAACGAGGGAGGGGTGTGTGGCAGGATGTCAATAGAACATGTAGAAATGTAAGTTCACATGAATACGAAAAATATTTCTACAATTTTCAAACACAGTATTGAGCACGTATGGTCTGTAGTAGGAAAGACTAACGATCGACTTCTGTTTATCGAGAGATTTCTGAAGAAATGTAGCAACTATAACCGAGATAGCGTATAGAATACTAGTGCGACCTGTTCTTGAGTGCTGTTCCATAGTTGAGGATCACCACAAGGTTGAATGCAAGAGGACATGGAAGTAATTCAGAAGCTTGCTTTTACAGATATGTTCGATCTACATGTTAGTATCACAAAGACGCCTCGTGAACTCCAATAGGAATCCATAAAGGGAAGACAATATTTTTTTTTGATCTCAAATAGCACATACGAGAAACTAGGGCTCGTATGGAGGCATATATCAGTTCTCTATTTGCCAGTGATACAGGAAAGGGTACGATTAGCTGTGGTGCAACATACTCTGCAGCACGCCTCGTGTCGTCGCTTGCGGATAGTATATGTAGATGTAGATGGTTGGGTAGCTTTGAGACATCAAATAACGAAGACATCAGAGGATCAACTAGGTGCAGTAGCATTCTCGGGTAACATACGAGATGTTAAATATAGCTGACAGGTGAAAATCTAAAACATAGCAAGTGAAACAAGCAAAAGAGAGATCTTTTTAAGCCATCAGTTTCAATACTGGTTTGAGTTTTTGCCCTTATGTCCTACCATCCTATTCCTTCTTCTCGGCGGTGTTTTTCACATTTCCTTATCTTAGAAGACCATTTGTCCACGATTCACTACTATACGATACTGTGCCTGAAACGTAAATTCTAAATAATAATAGACTTACAAAAGACATCTACAACAAAAAATGTCTCTCGAGGTACTCTAAATTGAGACATTACAACACGGTCATAAAACCAGAGTGCCTTTATGGGGCTGAAACGCAAATTTTAAACAGAAAAAAGGACATTCAAGAAATCCAAAAAAGAGAAAGAAAAGTAATCAGAAAAATTCTAGGTCCAAAATACACTGAAGAAGGAACATACAGGCTAAGAGCAAATAGTGAAATTCAACAATACACCAGCATATATTCGGATATGAAAAAACGCAGATTAAAATTTTATGGGCATATTAAAAGAATGGATGCTACCAGACTAACTAAACAAGTAGTGGAATTCTACGAAAATCGAAGTAAAGCTAAATTTGAGACAATAAAATGGATTGCTGCTATAAAAGAGGACATGAAAGAGGCAGATATAAAACAAGATGAAATTCAAGACAGAAAATTATTTAGGCAAAAAATTCATGACTGGGTAGTTGGTCAAGCTGAAAAACCAAAGAAAACTGGAACCACATGGTCTGATGAAAGGAAAAGAGCTCATTCCGAGAGAATGAAAACAATTTGGGCAGAGAGAAAGTCTAAAAGAAAATAACTGAATGCCCCGAGATTGTACTTCGCGTGGTCCAGTAGGGCCCAAACGTGAATAATAATAATAATAATAATAATAATAATAATAATAATAGGCCTAGACTTCCAATGGCCAGGAATGCCCTCTTCACTTGTCAGCTTTTTATTTGCTCCTCGTTTCGTCCATAACGGGATATTTTGCAAATTGGCAGAAATCCCTAACTCCATGACCACCAATTTTAAGCTTCTCGTTATTTTCATTTCCACTACTCCACATTACTTTTGCCTTTCTCCTGTTTACTATTAATCCATATTCCGTACTCGTTAGACTCCCCACCCCGTTCAAAAGGTCCTGTAGTTCTTCTTTACTGTCACCGAGGATAGCAATGTCATCAGCCAATGTTATCAATGAAATCGTTTCATCCCCACTCTTGAACCTTTCTGTTATTTTCGTCATTGCTATTCGATGTATAGATTGAACAGAGGAGACTGTGGACTGCATCTCTGCCTTATGTCTTTTTTAATCCGAATATATTCTTCTTGGTCTTGCACTCTTACTGTGCATATTGCATTTCACAAATCTTTTCCTGTAGCTTACTCATATTATTCTCAGACTTTCGAACATCTAGAACTCTTTCATATTGTCGGACCTTTCCTCGAGCGACATGTTCTATGAGCGTATTTTGATTTTTCTTCAGTTTTGTTTCCATTATCTAGCGCCAAGTCATAACTGACTCTATGGTGCCTTTACGTTTCCTAAGGTCAAACTAATCTTCATATAAAAGACTTTCAACTTTATTTTCCATTCTTCTGTGTATTACTCTTGTCAGCAATTTGTATGCATGTTAACATGATTGTGCGATAACTCTCACACCTACCTCCTCATGCAGGATGTGTATGATATTTTACTGAAACCCTTTGAGTCTACACACCTACCTGAATAATCGTTTGGTTGTCTCTCTTCCCCAATTTCAAGTCTTCCAAAGCTCTTTTAAATTCTGACTCTAATACTGGATCTCCTGTCTCACCCATATCAACTCCAATTTCTTCTTCTGTCACGTCATCAGACAAAACCTTCTCCTCATGCAGGTCTTCAATGTACTCTTTCCACCTATTCGCTCTCTCCTTGCACTTAACAGTTGAATTTCCATTGCTCTCTTAATTTTACCAATGTAATTTTTGATTTCACTTTTCTATTGCTGAATCACTGCTCTCCACAATCATTTCTTTTTCGATTTGTTCACTTTTTTCCTGCAGCCATTTCAGTCTGGATGTCCTGCAGTTTATATTTATTTATTTCCTAATTGATCTGTATTTCCGCATTCCTGAATTTGAGAAAAATTTTTGTAATTCCTTTTTTCGTTGATCAACTGAAATTTCTGGCGTTCCAGTGGTTTCTTCGCAGTTACATTACTTGTATCCACGTTTTTCTCTTCATTTTCTGTGACTGCACCCCTTAAAGATGTTCATTCCTTTCCAAATTAACTGCCTACTGAGATATTCCTCATTGTGGCATCAATAGCCTTAGAAGACTTCAAGAATATCTCCTCATTCCTTAGTACTTCCATATTCCACTGCTTTACGGATTAATTCTTCCTGAATAATCTCTTAAACTTCTACCTACTCTTCATCACTGCTAAATTTTGATCCGAGTCTGTACCTACTCCTCGCTAGGCGTTAGAATCTAGTATCTGATTTCGGAATCTCTTCCTGACATGACATAATCTGACTGAAATCTTTCCGTATCTCCCGACCTTTTCTAAGTAGCCCTCCACCTCTTGTGCTTTTTGAACTGAGTATTCGCTGTTACTAGCTGAAATTGATTGCGGAACTCAATTTGTCCTCTTCTATGTCATTCCTGTTGCCCAGTCCAATTTCCTGTAACCATTTCTCCTCATCTTTGGTTGCCACTAAACACATCAAAAATTGAGATTAACAGGAAGTGCAAAATGATAATGTAGGTTAGGCTGGACGAGAAATGCAGAGCTGTAGAAGGAAGGATACCTATGGGAATTTAGAACATCTTACACAATTTCACAATTTCGAACGCAGTCTCTAGAATGAAAAATTCAATGAGCGTATCTCGATCTTCTTTCAGTCTTATTTCCATTATCAAGTGCAGAGTCATACCTGACTCTCTGCTGCCTTTACCTTTCCTAAAGCCAAACTGACCGTCATCTATCAAATGTCTAACAAAGATATGGCATTTAGAAAAAATAAAGAAAATTTTGTACTAAAGGGGAGCAGTTGTAGAAATGTCAGGAACTCAAGTGGTAAGCCAGTACTAAGCAAATAAGGAAGTCTGAAAAATGGAAAGATTATATAGAAGGGCTGTACGAAGGCATTAAGCTTGAAGAGAATATTATAGAACGGGAAGGAGATGTAGGCTA